>NW_006974566.1:8865-116743 GCF_000164805.1 Carlito syrichta | reverse complement strand
GGCCACCGCAGCCTCGACCTGCTGGGCTCCAGCGATCCTTCCGCCTCAGCCTTCCAAGTAGCTGGAAACTACCAGTGTGCGCCACCACGTCCAGCTCATTTTTGATTTATTGTAGAGATGAGGTCTCGCCAAGTTGCCCAGGCAGGTCTCAAACCCACGGGCTCAGACAATCCACTCACCTCAGCCTCCCAAAGCACGGGATTACAGGCTGAGCCACCGAGCCCGGCTAAAATCACCATTTAAAAAATATTCTTCTATTCCATCATACTTACTTAAAGTTGAAAGGCATGGTAGGCAGTCCCCAAGGTGGTACCCAATGATCCCCATCTCTTGGTATTCATGTTCTTTTGTAGTTCCTCCCCTTATTTGTGGGCTGAACTTTATCACTTCTAACAAATAGAATATGGCAGAAGTTAAGGAGTATAATTTATGCATTGGATAATAAAAAGATTGACCTTCCTCTTCTGTTTTTTTTTTTTCTCTTATACTATCTTGGATCACTCACCCTGGGGAAGTCAGCTGCCATGTCATGAGGAAGGTCTGTGGAGAGGGCCATATGAGTAAATTTGGAAGTGCATCTTCTGGAGCCTACCAACAGATACCTGGGTAAGCCTGGCTGCGAATGGTTCTCCAGTCAAATCTCAGATAAGAACGTAGCTTTGGTCAACTACTTGGCTGCACAGATGTCTTCAGACAGAGACATCTAACTAAGTCATGCTCATATTCCTTGCCTATAGAAACTTTGAGATAATATGTATTTGTTGTTTAAGCTGCTGTCTTAGAGGGTATTTTTGTTATGCTGCATTAGATAACAAATATAGGAGGTATTGGAATGGTCATGAGCTTTTTAAGAAACAAGTTGACTTAGGGAGTCATATAGTTTAGCTTTGTGAACTATTTATGTTTCTTGGTATATTTAAGTGTGTACTAGCCATCCTGGTAGAAAAATAACTTCCAACCCTCTGTGCTTATTTACTGTAGAGCATGTGATACTAGGAAGGGTCAAAGTTTGCATTGTGATATGAAGATAGCCATATGCAAATCATTCTCTAAATCTCACTTGAGAAAAATTTGCCTCTACAATCCCCAAAATTGCTATTTGGAAATTGACGATTTTATTATTAAACTAATTATTCAGCTAAAGTTGAAATAGTTAACTGTTTTGTAACAGTAATGTTTTCTTTTGGAGTTCTTCTTGCAAATATAAACTATTGCCATGGTTTAAATATTTGTTTCCTCTAAAACTCATGTTGAAATGGAATCCCCAATCCAGCAGTGTTAGAAATGGATCTTTAAGAGGTGATTGGGTCATGACGGTTCTGCAGTGGTGAATGAATTGATTTATAGATGAATGAATTGATAGATCAATGGGTTATCATGGAAATGGGATAGTTTTCAGAAGTGTGATCTGTTACAAAAGTCAGTTGGATTCTCTCTTGAGTTCTCTCATCATTGATGAGATGAACTACCATGCGACTTTGCATGCAGATTCCTTACCAGCAAGAAAATCTTACCAGATATAGTCCCTTGATCTTCGACTTTTTAGTCTCTAAAATTGTGAGAAATAAATTTATCTCATTGATAAATTATCCAGTTTGTGGCATTCTGGGAAAAAAAAAAAGACTAAGACAGACAAATTCCAACCTTGATTTTGATTTCTCTTCACCAAGCCTAAATGGAGGAGGAGAGTCTTCCTGTTACAAAGTTGTTTAGTTCTTGCAATGTGCTAAAACATTCTAAAAACTCTATCATTTGTATATAACTGAGTTTCACAAAGTTGATAAAATGTAAATACATCAACTAACAGCAATTTGAAAAGTTACTTTGGAGGATTTCAACAAAATGAATGAGTCTTGATTTAATATGTATAAAAGGATACCTTAGTTTTTCATCTTTCAATCTATTACTTAAATATAAGTCGGAGAAAATATAAGAAAAAAGTTAATGGAATATGAAATAAAGGTGATACATTCATAGGAATATAAAAATCAATAGAAATTTTCTTGACTTCAGAAATCAAATTGTAATAAATCCTTTTTTTTTTTTGAGGAGGGAATCATATCAAATGAATACTTGTTTAGGGGAAGTGATATATTTTTCAAAGAAGTATTGAAGAAGTCCTTGGATTCTTTTATAATTTCATTAGTGGGAAGGAAGAAACCATGCAAACAAATTTTAAAAGCTTTAAATGTTTGACTGCTATAGAAGACTTACATCAGATAGCATAATACTCATAATAAACCACAAAATGAGGATATTGATGACAAACTAGTTAGTGGGTATTATCAATTCAGAGTATTTGAGATTAGTTAATGCTTAAAAAAATTGAAATTCTTTAAAATCTTACAAATATGAGCAAACTGAACAGAGATTTCCCAAAATTTAGCAACAATCTAAAAAACATAAATGGCATTGCCAATATGATATTACAACATTGAAAAAATATTTTAAGTGATCAATGAAAAAAGTTAGCCATGTTGGGAAAAAAATTGAATGATCTATTTATTCTTTTTTAAGAATATAAGATTAAATTGTTCCCTTGTCCTCTCTTTTATCAAGTTCAGAAGTTCTGTCCTGTCTCAGGCCTCTGGAAGAGAAAGAACAAGTAGACACAAACATATCAATCTCAGCAGAGACCAAGACAGAGGTTGGAATCAATAATGGAATAACATATCAGTCTCCAGGCTCTGCCTTTGGATTTGTTTTTCCAAATCCAATGACTTTGCATCTACATGATTAAAAAAGAATGGATAAAATGACGCCTCTTGGAAGGAAGATCTACCCCATGACATTCTATTTCTACCACAAAATGAAAAATGTTCCTGCTTTAATAAGTTTTAATTATTTACCTCACTCAACCTCAAATAACAGAAAGAAACTATTGGCAGCTTTAAAATAATAGTTTATCCCTGATTCATTCTCAAAATATTTTTGTGACTGTCTATACAAGTAAACATTGCAGCCTGAGCTCAGGAGTAGGATGGCTGATGTTCTTCAGATCTCATTTTCATGCACTTCCTGGCTAAATCCTGGCTGTCTCTACTGAACTCCACCAAAGGTTTGTTTCTGTCATGGTCAGATGTTTTGCACTCACCCCATAACTGACATATAACAGAGTCAACAGGCGCAAAGCAACTATGATCCTCCAACTTCTGGGAATACTGAGACTCTTTTAGGGACTCACAAAGTCAAACTATATTTATAATAACAATGATATATTATTTACCTTTTATACTGAGTTGAAATTTGCATTGATAATGTAAAAACAAATGTGAATGAAACTGGTAACATCAAACTGTACTAGTAGTCATTAAATTCTTCACCATCAGATATTCATAGATTTTTTAAAAACTGCCAGGTTTATGTAAGATGCCCATAATGGTATGAATTATTGATTTTTACTAAATTTCAACCTTTGAGTACATGTACTTTGTACCTGTGTCAAAATGGAAAGTAAACATAATGAACTTCTGCTGCCAAGCGAAATACCATGATAATCTTGAGGAGAAGTTCTTTATTTGAGTTGTCAGTTGACCTGTGTGTTTTGTTCATGGAGCATCCCTTTATATGAAAAAAAAGTAATAAATCACTTATTCAGACTTTAATGTTCAGTAGTCATTTTCCTTTTTTTTTTTTTTTTGATTTGGAGTCTCACTCTGTTGCCCAGACTGGAGTGTGGTGGCATGGTAGCACGTGCCTGTAGTTCTGGCTACTTGGAAGGCTGAGGCAGAATGATCACCAGAGTACAGCAGGTCAACGCTGGGGTAGCTGTGAGCACGCCACTACACTCCAGCCTGGGAGATAGAGTGAGACTCTAACTTAAAATAATTAAAATTAAAAATTGTGTGTTTATTCTTGCATGTTTAAACTTCAGTCACCTTCAAAGTACTCTCAGTTTGATACAATACACCTACTGAGATGCTTTTTTTGCTGCTCAAATCAATTTTTGAACTCGTAAATTGTGATGCCTTTTAGTGCTTCTGCTTTTTGTTTCACCTCTTCCACATCAGCAAAATGTTTCCCTCTGAGAACTTTTTTCAACCAAGGAAACAAAAAAATTCGGTCCGGTCAAGATTGGGTGAGTAGGGAGGGTGGAGCATGGGGGTCACGCCATTTTTGGCCAAAAACTACTGAACATTCAGTGCAGTGTGGACAGTTGTGCTTGTAAATCACTCATCATAAAATGGGTAAATGTGTTGAAATAATCTCCAAAAGAATTCACTGAAGCTGAACATAGCCTTTCACAACACTGGCTGGTATACTGATGCCAATGGGTTCCTAGAACACTTACCTATCAGAGGAAGCCTGTAATCCAAGGGACTTGCCTTCCAAAAATAATTCCAAATTCTTTTGGGCACCCCCTTGTATACAGGAACAGATTAAATATAGAAGATATAAAAATCTGGTTTTCTTCTATTTGCAAAAATTAAAGAGAATTACAAAAATGTAAAACTATGTGTGGAAAAAGAAAAATATTTATTTTCTCCTCCATTGCTAGGTTCATGGTTAAGGCCCTTATAACAATAGATGATTAATAAGAATAAGGATTAAAATGTATTCAATATACGTTTTATGTGACATGGGAGTCTTCTGAAGAAAATGAAGATCCAAAGAAACAGAGAAATCTATGTATTTTTATGCTAACTTTAATGAAGAAGTGGATAGTTATGGAGAAGTATGATTGGATAAATAGGGTAATCAACTGGAGGGAAGTTAGCATGGATTGTTCATATTCTTCTGTATGTCTTTGCGTCTTCACAGAAAAGGATTTTCCTTTCCTCTGGATACATGGAGGATACCTCTGAAATGCTCAAATGAGTGTTGTATAGCCTGCTCCAGAGGAAGATTAAAGTCAAACCTTTATGGCTTGTTCAGGGGAGAAGGTCAGATGGACCTTGTTACCTCTGCTGTTTTCTCTAATGCTAAGGTGCCATATTTGGGGATCGTGTGTCACAAACACATATAAGATGTCATTCTTCTCACTAATTTTTTTGTTTTGAAAAATGTATTATTTTAATATATTATTATCAAAAATAACATTTTTAATTCCTGTTAACATGTAACTGGTCTATCATTATTAGAAATTTTTTCATGAACTAATAAATACTTTAAAATTTTCTCTTTTGATTTCTAACAAGATAAATATTAATAAATACATTCATACAAATGCAAATTATTTGATGTACTTAATAATTAATTCAAATTTAAAAGGACCCCAAAACTCAAAAAAATTTAAACCCAGCTGATCTAAATTGTAAATTAATAAGTTCATCCTCTAGGTAATTAAATAATCCTTGCCTGGACTTGTTAGACAATGCTCCAGCATAACACTGGAAAAAATCATTGTGATTCTTTTGCCTTTTTTCCCAGTTTTACATAATTATCCTTAGCAACAGTGGAGTCAGAATTTGAGTCAGGCAATCTGGTTTGTTTCCCCATACCTCTTAGCTACTAGGCCATTTTATATGTAGAAGAAACATGTAAATTCAGTGAATAGTAGCATAAAATTTAAATGTAAAATTCTGTTTTTCTGGAAAACATGGAACAAACAGTAAGGCAAGATTAATAAAAATAAAAAGAACCAATCTCATCCATGTTTCCAAACTTACATGGATTCAATGGGTCATTTATGACTCCGTTTTTTAAAACTTTGAAAGTTTTTCCTATCTTATTTCTTGTACCCAATAATAGAACTGATGATTAAATTCCCCAAGAAGGAAGTACTTCTGTTAACATGGTAGGAATAGAATTCTCAGAAATGTTTAAAGATAGTAGAGTCCTGATCAAATCATTTTCCTGCCCAGAGAAGTTTGCCTCAATAGCACAGAAGAATAAAAGTTTTAAGGGAGAATGGTGTTCACTTGCGGGAATGGGAAAGTTTTTGGTCAGATTCATGGGATGATCCTGTGCTATTGCCATGGGATGGGGGCAGATTGGTATGGAGACCAATCTTTCCTGACCTCTTGAGTGTTAAGCCTCCAACCTAAAACAGGAGAATCAATGCATTTAACATGTGTTAACATATGAACACACAGGCCACCAAATTGCTTGGCTTTTAAAATGTAATTAACATATAGATAATTTGAGGTAGGGAAATGTTCTCCTTTTCCACAAAGATCAAGGGCAGAGTATTTACCACTGAAACCACCACTCTAGATAAGTAAATTCCATGCCCCCGTTCCTCCCAGGAGGTGGTCAAAGAAGAAAAGGTTTCCTGAAATCTGCATTCTCAAGGTTATTGAGCTTTACTAAGCAATGCAAAGATCAAGAAAGTTATCGATTTATCAACAAAATAAAGATAACAGATTGAAAATGTTCAGTGTACTAAAATAGGCTTTGAGATGAAAAAAAAAAAAAATAAGAGACCAACAAATGGAAACAAGTATCTAAAAGAATTTAAGCTATGATAACAATGGAATTGTAATCAGTAGCAAAAAAGTGTGCCAGTGAGTAAGAAGTGATAGGATTGTTGGCTAATACTTTCCTGAAAAAAATAAGTGAATATTTACATTTTTAGGATTAGGGAGGCTTTTGTAAGAATGAATTCTAAAATACAATCATAAAGAAAATGCTTAATGTAATTGACTTTATTGCAAAAAGAAAGAAAGTGAGAAGGATATAGATAGGGATGGAAGAAAAAAGGAAGGCAAGAATTTTTACTAATCAAATGAAAGATATAAACAATAATAGAAAAATGGACAAGGTTATATAGAGGCTGTTCACAATAGAAATGAAGATGACCATTGAGTGATTAAATAAATGCAAAATAAAATAGCAATGAGATCCCATTTTTTCCTTCTCGATTGGTAACAATTTTTTAAAAATTGTAAGCATGTACCCCTACATTCTGAAGAGAGTTTGTTATCGTTTGTCTTTGTTCTCTACAAAATTCATCTTAAACCTTAATCCCAGTGAAACAATTTGAGGAGGTATGGCCTTTGGGTGTGATCGAGTCAAGAGGACCCCACCCTAATGAAAGGATTCAGTACCCTTAGAGAAGGGCTTGATGGACAGCGCCACTTTTTGTCCTTCTGCCTTCTTCCGCGTAAGGACACGGAAGATTCCACTCCTTCAGAGGATAAAGTGTTCAATGTAACAACTTGGAAGAGAGAGTAGACCCTCATCAGACAATGAACTTGTTTACAGTTTGATCTTGGACTTTCCAGACTCTAGAACTGTGATAAATAAATTTTCATTCTTTATAAATTGTCTAGCATGTGATATTTTGTTATAACAACACAAAAAAGACTAAGATAAAGAAAAGTCCATGCCCTTATACTGCTGGGAGGAGTATAAAATTGCATAATGACTCTGTAAGGTAATGTGTCTATATATATTAAAAGTCTTTAGAAAGTACATACCCTTCAACTTACAAATCAACTTCTAGAACTTTAACCTAAGAAAATTCATTAGTATATTTCCAAAGAGTTTGGGGAGAAATCTATAACTTGAATATACTTCAGTAGGAAGATTGGTTACAAATGTGCAATAGAAGACTTTGTCACCATCAACATTTCGATAAAGATGTCTATTTATACAAATAATTGACACTAAAAATATATTTTATGTGAACAACAGCAGTATTTAAAATGGTACACATAATATCATCCAAATTTGGCAAAAAAAAAAAAATGTATATAAGTCTGTAGGCATTACCCCCAAATAATAATGGTGGTTATTTTTGAGAATTAAAATGTTGGCAATTTTTTTTTTTTTTTGAAAGCAGGATTTATTGTGAAGACAGAAAAGCTCCCATAGTGGGGACCTGAAGGGGTTGCCCAAAATGTTAGTAATTTTTACTTTATTTTTGCCCACCTATATTTATCCTATAATTTGTGTTCAATAACCACATACTACTTTTGTTATTTTAAAACATTTAAAGGCTGAGAAATTACAGCTCCAGTAGTAATTTTTTACAATAAACTTTAGAGAAGTCTTAAATGTACAGATACTGTGAAAATAATCTATACAGAGAATTCCCATAAACCCCACACCCAGTTTCCTATTATTGCTATCTAACATTACTGTGATACATTTCTCACAGTTAATAAACCAACATTTATACATTACCATTAACCAAAAGTCTACACTTATTTCAGATTTCCTTAGTTTTACTCAAATTATTTTTCTGTTCCAGGATCTTATTCAGAAAACCTTTGATCACAGATTCAAGCAGTTCTCTCACCTTGGCTTACCAAGTGCTGGGATTACAGGTATGAGCCACCATGCCTGGCTGGAGACTTTTCTTGTTTTTAATGAGCTTGAAATTTTTGAGGAGTACTGGTCAGGTATTTTCTAGAATATTCCTTAATTTGTACTTGTCTCATGTTTTTTCTTATGATTAGACTAAGGTTATATGTACTGGGGAGGCAGACCGCAGAAATTCAGTGCCATTCTCATCACTTCATGTCACTTGTACATGCTGTTGACATTGTGTGTGTGACATGTGTGACATTGCTAATGATATTCTCCTTGATCAACTGAGGTAGTGTTCATTTTTCCACTAGAAAATTACCCTCTTTTTTCCCCTTTCCATACTGTTCTCTTTGGAAGGATCTCACTAAACACAGTTCACACTTAAAGGAGTGGAGAATTGCATTCTACTTCTGTGAGACTCGAATAGCTACATAAATTATTTGGAATTTTTCTAAATAGGAGATTTGTCTCTTTTAATGTATCTATTTGGGCATTTATTTATATCACTATTGACTCACAAATATTTATTCTATACTTTAGGTTATAATAAAAAATACTCTATCTTGTTCAAATTGTTTCAATTTTTTGTTATTTGAAGTTCTTTCAGTTGGCTTTTGTGTCTCTTTGAAATATTCTCATCAGGTGCATGACTCTGTGTGTGCTTGAGTATGTCCATTTGAAAATTTCCCGAATTTCTGGCACTCCAGTTTGCTCCAGCTTCATTGTTTATTATTCCCTGTCTCAGTTCTAGATTCAGTCATTTATTCAAAGACCTGTTTTGTTTTGTTTTTAATCAGAAAATAGTATTCCAAACCAAGATGTAAGCTCTAGGTGTACTTGATGCTACTGGAGTGCTATTGTTTCTAGGTCATCTCAGCTAATAATCAGCAAGATAACCTATGTGTGTATAGTAACCACAGGATATACACAGATCTCTAAATATCTTTGTGTAGCCCTGCATGTCATCTAAAGCTAAACATGAGTTCATGCTGATGTCTCCAGATCTACTCATTCCCACCATGTGGCTCACTCCAGCCTTCTCCACTTGCTTACCTGACACTTCTGACTCCAACTTAGGCACCTGGCTATCTCTACCTACCATCAGTTTATTTATTTTTTCAATTTCAGTTTACGTGGATGGTGATTTTTAAATGTTAACCTGTACACCTATGGGAAACAGTTTTATGTATATTTTATCTTGCCTTGATTCTTATAAGCTCCACCCATTTTGAAGTTACTTAGGTCAGCACCCTTTACTCCCTTCAGTGCAACCAATTCATACCTTTGCAAATACAGTTAGATTCACATGTCACAATCTCCATTCCTTTCTGAGATCTTCCAACCTTTATGCCACATGCTATAAAATTCTATGGGCTTTAACAAATGCAACAAGAGATCTGTTTACCATCTCCATACTTTTTGCCTTTTTCCAGGGCTATTCAAGTTATCTATTTCCCCTTGTGTGAATTTTGTTCAAAGAGTTAATTGACTTCATATAAGATATTCAGTGTGCTTAATGCTATAAATTTCCCATTGAGCATTGCTTTTGCTATACTTCAAAAATTTTGATAGCTTATATTTTTCATTTTCAATTAGTTAAAAATATTTTTGAATGCATCTTGAGACATCTTTGACTCATCTGTTTTTTTGAACTTGTACTGTTTAATTTCCAAATATTTTGAAATTTTCTCTCTCTCTGTTATTGATTTGCACTCTAATTTCGTTTTAAGATTTCAATTATTTTAAATTAGTTAATGTGATTTATCACCCAGAATGTGATCTTAACAAATTTTTTAATTGAACTTGAGGAGAATGTTTATTCTGCATTAATTGGAAAGAGAATTCCATAAATGTCAATTGGATCTAGCTGGCTGATTGTGCTTTTTAGGTCAACTATATCAGTATTGATTTTCTGTCTTCTTGATATATATTGATTGCTGATAGAGGGGTGGTTAAGGATCCAACTACAATAGTCGATTTGTCTATTTCTTCATTCACTTTTTGACTTTTTTTTTGGTGGTCTCTTGTTAGGTACATATATGTTTGAGATTGTCATATCTTCTTGTACATTATAATTTTGTGATATCTTCTTATCATTACATAATACCCCTTCTTATCCCTAAACATTTTCCTTGTTCTGAAGTCAGCTTTGTTTGAAAGTAATATAGCTACTTCAGATTTCTTTTGATGATTGTTAGGATGATAACATAGCAACTTTTTCCTATTCCTATCTGAGTTCTATTTAAAATGGCTTCCTTATAAAAACTCAGGTAATCTCTGTGTTTTAATTGATATCTTTAGAAGATTACATGTAAAGTAATTATTGATGGATTTAAATAAATATCTGCAAAATTTATTAATTATTTTCTTTTTTTCTATTTGTTTTTTGTTTTGGTCTTCTCCAGTTTTAATTAAGCATTGTCAATAAATGCATATTATCTTTTCTCTTACCATACCAACTACATTTTTTTTTAATTATGATGGTTTGTCTAGATTTTTCCATAAACATTTTTAATAAGTTTGTCTTCAAATAGCAGTATACTGCTTTATGTGTAGTACAAGTATATAATATATCCAATTACTCTCTCTCATCTCTTGATGCATTACTGTTATTGATTTCATTTATACATATGCTATAATCACTCAATATATTGTTAGTATTGTACATTGAGCTATTTAAAGTTATTAGATCAATTAATAATATAAAATAAGAAATTATATTTTTCTTTCACTTATTTTTTGATACTCATCCCTTTTTTATGTGGGGCCAAATTTCTGATCTACTATTTTCTCTCTGCTTGAAGAACTTTTTCATGCAGGGCAGATTTGTTGGTGATTAATTGCTTCAGTTTTTTAAAAAATCTGAAAAAGTCTTAATTTTTTCTGCACTTTTGAAAGATAATGTTTTGGGGTATAAAATTTTAAGTTGATGCATTTTTTTCTTTCAATACTTTAAACATTTCACTTCTCCCACTTTGTGCTTGTCTAGTTTCTGATGAGGAATAGTCTATAATTGTACTCTCTGTTTCTCTTTAATTAATACCTTTTCATCTACCAATCTCAGTTTCTTTCAAGATTTTCTACTTGTCTTTGGTTTTCTGCAATTTGAATATAATGTTCTTAGGTGTGGTTTTCTTTATACTCATCTTGTTTAGTGTTCTCTGAGCTTCCTGGATCATGGATTTGTGGTTAGGTATATATTACTAATTTTGGAAAATTATTGACCACTACTATTTCAGATATTTATTTTGCTACATTTGTTCTTCTCCATTTGATATTCCAATCATGCTTATTTTACCCTTTTTGAAAATGAATCACAGTTCTTTGATGTTCTGATTTTTTAATTCTTTTTTTCTTTTCATATATTCATTTAGGAAGTTTCTATTGCCCTATCTACAATCTCATGAGTTTTTTATTGGCAATGCCAATTCTGATGATGAGTCCATCAAAGGCATTTTCTATTTCTGCTACAGTGTTTTTTATTTCTAGCATTTTCTTTTTGTACTTTCTTAGAGCTTCCATTTCTCTGTTTATATTGTCTATTTGTTCACACACATTATCTCCTTTTTTCATTAGAGCCCTCAACACTTAATCATATTTATTTCAAGTTCATTGTCTAATCATTTTAACCTCTGTGTTATGTATGAATCTGGTTCTAATGGTTTCTTTTCTTTTCTTTTTTTTCTTCTTTGCCTTTTGGCCTGCTGATTGAATAGGCCTTTAATGTGTGGTTTCATATGAATCCAGCTAGTAGTTAAATTATGTTTAATATTTGCTGTGCTGTGGTTGCCAGAGACTTCAAAGTCCTCAAGCATTTCCTGTATTGGCCTTCTTCATTGACATTAGTCTTCCCTGAATATCTCTCCTCAGAGAGTTTGTTTTACACCTTTTCAGTTGTGACATAATGTAACTATATTGGAGCCTTCCTGATGTGAGAGTAAGGTGTAGAGTAAGGAAATGTTCTATAATCTTTTAATTAAACTTCAATCTTTTAGTGAACCTGTGCCTCTGGGCTCTGGTTTTCACAAGTGTTTTTTTCTGTGATATAGCCACTCCCCACCTCGATTCCCTACTTTCCTGAGTTTCCCAGTTTATTTCCTTGAAGTCTTAATCTCTGTTGACTACACACACAGACACACTTTGGTGAGACTAGAAATCTTGAGGGGAATGGATAGAAAAAAAATGCCCTTCTCCTGCTGGGATAATGCTCTGAAAAATACTTTCCCTGAAAACTAGGCCTCTGTTATAGAGAAATCTCTGAGTGTATTTCACAGTGATTACCTTTCCTCTCCCTTTTTCAGAGCCATGTGAAGATCTCAGCTACTCATCATAATTACCTAATGTGACTCTTGAAGTTCTTAAAAGTGTGGAGTTTCCCAATTAATAATCCCAAGGATTTTCTCACCCTCAGAGCTGTAGTCCACATTCAGCCATCAGCAATTTATTGAAATCACCATTTAAGTGTCTTACCAGTTTATGAACCTCAGTTGCTTCTTCTGCTCTTGGTCAGTTAATCCTAACTGTCAATCTCCCCATGTGCCTGTCTCTCCCAATTTCAGGGTGTTGGTTTGCCCTAAAACTGTTCAGCGTTTTCCTATTGTAATGATGGGAGTGACCATTTATATGCCTTCTGTATTTCAGATCTGAAACCAGAGTCTCTAATAATAATTTTAAAAATTGTCTTCATAACTAGCTCTACATAAATAAAATTCAACGTGGATTAATGTTTCTTCTTTTCAAATAATATTTGGCATCTTTCTTTTGCACAACAAAAGTGATTTCATTGTGGTCAGTGGTTGGTTGATGAAAACAAAATATCTGAAGACAGAAGATATATATGATGAGTCAAAGACGTTTCATGCTATATTTTCCAATTTTTTTTTCTTCCTTCCTACCTCCATGTAAATACTAATACTACCACCACTACTAATAAGATCTAAACTAGATAGCTTGTCAATTCTCTACTCTTCTGATGACAGCTCTACCAGATTGAGTGGCCGGTCCCATTAGGCATGCTCAGAGTTAACAGTTAGCTTTATGGAGATCCACTGAGGATTCCACAGACACTAGAAATGTACAAGATGGGGTTCGAGAGGCAGAATGTCTGTCAAAGATTTTTTTTTCTTCTGGGAGAATAAGTAGAGTTGAGCCTCTTACTCAGTTTGTTTGGGAGTCCCTTCTCTTTCCTTTTCTGAAAACAAACCAATAAAAGGTTCTTCAGTTAAGAGCTGGAGCAGGGGGAAGAGGGAAGCAGAGAGCATTCCTGGCATTTACCCACTCCACAAAGGGCTATGTTGCTGGGGCTCCACATTCAGACACTAATGAGTCTTCGCAATTGAATAGTTTTGGCACTCTTTACTTTTTCCTTTGTGCCTGTCCATAAAGACAGTTGGAAAGCTACCCACCACCACTACCACCACCGCTCCAGAAACAGCATTTCTTCTGTCAGAAAGAATAAACAGTGTTGGCTACTGTAACCATCACTCTTGGTCTGCCATTCCACTATTCCTGGCAAAACCACAAATATAAACTTTCTTTTTAGGCCCATAAGAATCCACCATAAGTTAAAAGTCATTTTTTAGTTGTTTTGTCTTTGCCTATTTTGCCCAATAAGATATTTCTTTCTTTCCTTCTTTTATTTTTTTCTTTCCTTCTTGATTATCTCATACCAAGATAATCTGGATAGTAAATTGCTTTTTTTTTAATTAGAGATTAAATTTATTTATTTTACTCTTATTCTTCTGTAAAACTTTCAAAACATGGGGCTAATTAATATTAAACTTGTGGGATAATAAAAAAACATAAATATAATTCTGTCGAGATATTTTCCACAGTGGTATTGCTTAAAATGTGAAACGAACATATCTTTTCTTTCCTTTCACTTAGCTCTGCTGCTACATTGTAACATTTCTTCAGGAATGTGAAATTCCTTACATTTTCAAGGGATCACATAGCTTTCAGATATTTCTTTGTAGCCTCCATTCTGCTCATATTATAAAAATCTTCTCCAGTTAACATTGCATGCTTTCCACATTTTGGTTACTGCTTTTAACAAAGAGGCCTGTAATGAGGAAATGTGAACTTTCTCTTGCAATTTATGTGTGCCTGTGTGTACGATGGGGAAAGAAATTAGCGGTTAGACATCCCTGCCTTGAATACTTATTCTAATGAAGTTACAACTGTGTGTCTTTGGCACAAATCGGTAGTATTCATGCTGAATAAGAGGCTGTACAAATTATAGTTTTACATAAATGAATAATTTCATATATGTTGATAATTCATGCGCTGTCAAGTGACCCAGAGAACACTAATGCTTTCCAAGCTTTTTTTCCTTCCCTTTGCTCAAAGGGACACGATTAGATACTTTGTCTAATATGAGAGGAAAGGGAAATAAATGCTGCGCCTCACACACATCCCACAACTTGACAGACTGTGGTGTTGACCTTCAACGTGTACCCTGCTTTTGTGTCTCAGTGGAACAGAACGCCAACTGTTATTTCTTTTTCTCCCCATGGAAAGACTGGTAAATGCTACCGGGATGAGAGAGAAGATTCTATTAAATGTGACCTGTAGCTAATTCTGCCAGGGATCATTATGATACTTTAGCAAAAACAGCATTGTTCATGGTTACCTATAGTAATTTTTTCTCCAGAGATCATCAAATTGGACCTCTTTAGAACATACAGATTCAGCAAGTGATCAGCTTAATGGCCATTCATTCCCCCCCAAAAGCAAATTTATTATGTAGCACTAATATCTTACTCTTAAAAATGCGGTGACTATTTGTAATGTACATTTTTATATGTAAGGACAATTATGTGGTTTATTTATCAGAGGTTCCAGATTGAGTTCAGGCTCATTTAGGGACAGGTCTGGGCATGTTGGGTTAACGTGGGCCAAATAGAAGCTACTAGTTGAGGGACTGGAGAATCTTCCCAGGTAATAACAGTACAGTCTATTGAGGAGAAGGAGGAGAAGGAGGAGTTATGCACTAAGATGCTGAGTCAGCTGCAAAGTCATATTTGTGATTCTGTGCATAGCATGGTAGCTTCTTATGCAATCTGCACCTAGCCTAAGCAGTGATTGCCTGTGTGAGTACTAAGAATAAACTCAGCTATTCGTGAAAACAAAACAGCTCAAGATTGAAGGAACTGTTTTACCAAATACTCTGAGATACTGGAGTGCAAATGGGACGGATCTTATAAAAATAATAAAATATTTTTGTATAAGATAATTCAGTGATGCAGTCATTGGCTATATCTATCCTGTGCCAAACTGACATTGTGTATGACGTTTTAAAAGAATTATAGAAACATTGATAATCTAAAACTTGGATAACCTACAGCTAATCAGGTGAGTGATAAAAATAACAGAAACTAGTCTCTTGTCTTTATTTCTTACCCCTATTTCTTTGTGGTTTCCTCCACTACCTCTTTCTTTCTCTATTCCTTTATATAAAGGCCTTCCAGGAAGTTCCTGACCCTCTTATATATGTACACTCTATTTCAGTAATTTAATACACATTCACAGTTTCATTATCAATAACTTCTCTCCTAAAACCCAGATCTGAATTAAAAATTGCTTGATGGATCCAGACCTTCTTTACAAAGCAATGGTATTTATCCTCATTAAATCTGATATCCAAATCCATCAGCTTTCTTTGCAAACCAGAGATTTTGTCTGAATTTCCTATTTCTGTAAGTGACAAACAAACTAGTTATCCTAGGAACTCAGTGTGATCTTTGATTCTTTATTTTTCCTCCCTATCTTCAATTAACTCATTGCCAAAAATCTATAAAATTTTCCTTCCTAATATCTTTTCCCTCACCCCTCTTTTCCATTCAAATGTCATCATTATAATATAGGTCTTTATGGATTCATTTGCAATAGCTTTGCCTCCTGGACAAGCTGCAAATGAAAGAGCTGATAAGACATTTGATTCAATTTTGGCAGCTTCTTAATCTATTTTCTTGTTTTCCATCTTACCACTATCAATTTCATACATTTGTGGGGGTTGCAAGAATTGCCATATTTGTGGCAGTTACAATCATATCCCTCCTTTGTTTAAAACCTTTAAAAAGTGTTCGTTGCTTATTTTTGATGTCTTCTACATGTTCATTTTAGCAACATATTCCCACATGCCATTGCAGGAATGAAACTAAAACTCTTTGTCTTTCTTTCTTCCCATTAAAAAAAAAAACAAAAAACAGCAAAACACAAATCAGTGGGTGAGACTATCACTCTTTCTTAAGAAAACAACAATTTAACTTATGCAAGTTATTTACAAAATAAAGTGTCTAGAAATTGTCCTATAGTAAATGAAGAAACATTCATGCAAGAAAATCTACTAAACTTCAGAACAGCAAAGCCTGTGGCATTTGAGCCACAATCCACTCCGTTTAGCTCTACCAACCTCCATCTCTGTGTTATGGAAACCGTAAGCCAGAAGCCCTACTCTGGCATACGTGTGTGGTCAAGAAAATGGAGGGACCCTCTCCTCCTACCTTCTAGTCTGGGGCTACAGTTTCACTGTGGAAAGGACAGACTGCTGACATTTCTCATCCCCCCTACCCCCTTGCAGACATCCTATTCCAGGCAGAAGCAGCCAAGGGAACCAGGCTTCTTTTGTTCCACCCAGCCCCTGGTTGTTGGATGAAAGGTAGGTTTCCAGGACTGACAGACTGACAATACTGAGCTAATGATTGCTCCAGCCCCAGCTCTCTCACAGGGCGGAGGTTTCACACTTGGAGTGGCTGCCACCCCCTTCTCATGTCCATTCACAAAGCAAGGGTATCATTCTTAGAAAGTATTCCTCACTAGGCTGGGTGTGGTGGCTCATGCCTGCAATCTCAGCACTTTGGGAGGTGGAGGTGAGAGGATTGCTTGAGCCCAGGGGTTTCAGACCAGCCTGAGTAACATGATGAACCTCATCTCTGCAAAAAGAACCATTAGCCAGGTGTGGTGGCATGCCAGTAATTCCAGTTTTTGGAAGGGTGAAGTGGAAGGATCATTTTGGGCCCAGCATGTCAAGGCTGCGGTGACCTTGAACATGCCACTGCACCCCAGCCTGGGCGACAGAGTGAGACTCCATTTCAAAAATAAATAAATAATAAAATTTAAAAAGTAGAAAAAAAAATATCAGTTTTATATAAAGCATTTCTCACTCCCAGGTCTAGGAAATTGATGTAGGGTCTCTATTCAGGAAAAAAAACCAGAGTATAAGGGCAAAAAATTTTACAATTCTGACTGTAGAGACTGATTCCATTTGTGATTTTAAAAAGGAGAATTCCACTGTAAGTTCATTGTCTAAAATAACAGAGATCATTTTGGAAAAAATATAAAAGGAGACTAGTAGATCTGATAAAGAAAGGCAAAACGTCAGAGCAGCCAAAAGTTTTATAGAGGGAAACAGAGACAACGAAGATGTACCCTCCTGGGATCACAGACATTTCATAGGCTATGAAGGCTGTGTGTAAGTACTAAGTTGCACCTACTCAAGGGTAATCAGAGTAGGATGTGGAGCAGACTTGCTAGCATTCCCAAATCTGCCCAAATCACACACAGATCCATAAACATAGGGAAAAAAGCTAAGGCGTCTACAAGAAAGTGTTAGCGCTAATAAACATGTTAAACAAAGTTGCAAGATATAGGATCAGTATACAAAACTCATTTATATTTGTCTACACTAACAATAGCATTCTGCAAATAAAATTAAGAAAATAATTATATTTAAAATGGCATCAAAAACCAAAAGACTTAGGTGTAAATTGAATAAAAGAAGTATAAGACTGGAAACTAAAAGCTATAAAACATTGAAAAAATTAAAGAAGGTCTAAGTAAATAGAAAGACAACCTATGTTCAAGGATCAGGAGACGTAATATCGTAAAGATGGCAGTAGTCTTCAAATTAATCTATAAAATTAATGCAATCTCTATCAATATCCCAGCTGGCTTCTCTTGCAGAAAAAGACAAGCTGATTATAAAATTAATGTAGATTTGCAAATTAAAAAAAAAAAACCAGAATAAACAAAACAATCTCAAAAAAGAAGAACAAAAGCGAAGGGTTCACATTTCTAAATTTCAATACTTACTACAAGACTTACAGTAATCAACACAGTATGATACAGGCATCAGGAAAGGTAAAGAATCAATGGGAAAAAAATTGAAAGTATAGCAATTAAACACATTTATTGTCATTTGATTTCCAGAAGAGTGCCAACACAATTAAATATAAAGGAGAAGGGTGTGAAGAATACATTAATGCTAGGACACCTGGATATCTACATACAAAAGAATACATTTGGACACTTCACTCACCCTTACACAAAAATGAACCCTAATGAACAATAATAGTGCCAAACATAAATGCTAAAACCATAAAACCCTTAGAAGAAAACATAAGCATAATACTTCGTGACCTTAGGTCAACCAATGATTTTTTTTTAGATACATAGCCAAAAGAACAGGCAAAAAGAAAAAGAAAGAAATAGCTGAACTACAAAAAATTAAAAGCTCTTGTGTTTCAAATTTGACCATCAAGAGAAAGAAAAAACTACCAATCTACCAACAGAATGTGAGAAAACTTTTGCAAATAATTTATTTGATCAGGCATTTGTATTCAGAATATTACAGAATTGCTACAACTCAATGATTAAAAAATAAACAGGCCATTGCTTTGCTAAGCTATGGTGTGGCCATGTGCTCTTTGAGTTGTGGTCAGGCCATATTTTCTTAAGCTTTGCCCCCTTCCCCTACCTTAGGGAGGTAAATCTCTTTCTCTCTATCTCTAATTTACTTTCTAAATAAACTATATTTTCCAATCTAAAAAACAAACAAACAACAACAACGAATCAATTTTTAAATGGGCAATAATACTGACTCAATAGCCTTAGTCATTAGGGAAGTGAAAATCAAAACAACGAGTTACCAATTCATGTCTACCATGTTAGGTCTAATCAAAAAGACAAATACAGTAGTTCCTTGGTATTCACAGGGGATTGATTCCAGGACCGCCCCCACCAAGAACACCAAAATCCATAGGTGTTCAAGTCCCGTATATAGAATGGCGTAGCATTTGCATCTAAACTATGCATATCCTCCTGTATACTTTAAATCATCTCTAGATTACTTACTTCCTAATACAGTACCTGCACATTACTTCATTCATGTGTATTTAGTGTAGTACTAGGCATGGGGCAAACTCAAGTTTTGCTTTTTAAAACTTTGTGGATTTTTTTTTCCCCAAATATCTTCTATCTGTGGTTGGTTGAATCCACACTGTAACCAAAAGCTATGATGTAAATGTGAAGAAATTAGGAAATGTTGTACAATGGTGTTCGAAATTAGGTTGTGATGATGGTGTCATAACTCTACAAATATGCTTTAAAAAAACCATTTAATTATGCATTTTAAATGGAAGAATTTAGCAGCAGGTGTTTCTCAATAAAGCTTTTGAAAAATGCTAATTAGGTCAAATAAAATTATTAAAGGTACAACTTTTTAATCTGCTCGTCTTTTTTTTTTGAGTTGGAGTCTCACTCCATCGCCCAGGCTGGAGTGCAGTGGTACGTTCCAGCCACCGCAACCTCCACCTGCTGGCCTCCAGCCATCCTTCCATCTCAGCCTTCCAAGTAGCCAGAACTACAGGCGCACACTACCACGCCCGGTTGATTTTTTGATTTATAGAGATGAGGTCTTGCCAAGTTGCCCGGCTGGGTCTTGAACCCACGGGCTCAGGCAATCCCCTTGCCTCGGTCTCCCAAAGTGCTGGGATTACAGGCTGAGCCACCGATCCTGGCTGTCTTTGAAAATATAAACTGAAACAACCTCAAACTTCTGACACTTAAAATTTCTAATAGTTTGTTAATTTATTCTTTTGAATTTTCTAGAACAGTGCTGTGCAATAGAAATATAATCTGAGTTAATATGCAATTTTAATTGTTTTAGTAACCACATTTTTAAAAGTAAAAAGAAGCAGTTTAAATTAATTTTAGTAATATATCTTCATCTCATATCTGAAATAATAGTTCAATATTTAATAAATATAAATATTTTAATGAGATAGTTTATATGTTTTTCTATATCTTGTGTGTAATTTATATTTACAATACATCTCAATTCCATACTACAAATGCACAATAATTATATGAAGCTAGTGGCTACCATATTGGACATTATAATTCTGGATAGATTTTCATAAAATTTAGCAATAATAGCTGTGATGTGTTTGTTTTCCAATCTTTAAACTACTCTGTTTCTTACTGCATGGACTAGTGCCTTCAGTAAATTTAAGAATGTGGTTACTAAACCACATTGATTTTTATTTTAATGACAATGTTTAAGTTTCACTATATGCTCAAACTGTCAAAATTATTTGTGAACGATTTAATAGATAATTTGACATAGTACTTTGTATTGTTGCTTACATTATTATTGTCTAAATTCTTTTTTTATATGATGAGTTCTTTCCTGTGTTGTCTGCAATATAAGTAGCCATTTATGTCTCCAGACAGTTCAAGAAAAATTATGATGATTTAGCTTTGACTCATGTGGAGATTACCTTATACACAAATTTTTTTTAAGTTTCATTTATACTAAATCTATAACATAATATAGTAGTTTAAGCAATTCATAGTAGTTTAAGCAATTCTCTTTTCTAAAAATAAAAAAACTTAATGAACAAAACACAGGAATATTTGAGCTGATGTATTTTATGACCTGTATTATTGTCCTTTGGAAAGTCAAAACAGCACATACATAAATTAAATTATTATATGATGGGAAATTAAATTAATTCTTAGAGTAATTAAATTAATCTCCCACAGTCTTATTTATTTTTAGGCAGTTAAGCAATTAAAATAATAGGTTTAACTTTCCTGAAATTGTCTTTGTGAGAAAGAAAAGACTAATACATGACAACTGTCTATGAAGATTTGTAGCCACTAAAAATAATTTTTTAAAACTTACTGCACAAAATGTTTTAAATGCACACATGCAAATATATGCATATATATTTATAATAATTTTTTAATTGTTGAATTAATCTCTACAACTGCTTCAGAGTATCTAGGTGATTTTTCTACTGCATATAAATCTATGTAATGATTTACATGGATTGTTAAATTATAAGTGTATGCTGTAGTTTGGATGTGGTTTGTTTGCCCAACAAAACTCATGATCCTCAGTGTGGTAGTGTTGAAACGTGGGACCTAGTGCGACCTATTTGGGTTATGGGTCAGATTCCTCATGAATAAACTGGTACTGTTGTTATGGTAGTGAATTTTCACTCTCACAAAACCAGATTAGTTCTCATGGGAATGAATTAGCTCCTTCAAGAGTAGGTTGTTATACAGCCAGGATTACCCTCAGATTTTCTCCTTTTCACATGTCTGCTTTTTTTCTGACTTTCTCTACCACGTTGTGGTGCAGCATGAAAAGGTTCATCCGAAACCAGACCCATGCCTTTGAACTTCTCAGCCTGCAGAACCATGAGCTAAATAAACCTTTTCTCTTTATAAATTACTCAGTCTCAGGTATTCTTTTATAGAAGCACAAAATGAACTAAGTTTACTAGAGAAAAAAAATCTGAAAATTTTTGTATTAAAAAATTAACATGGCCAGACTTGGTAGCTCAACCTGTAATCTCAGCACTTTGGGAGACTGAAGTGAGGTGATTGCCTGAGCCTGAAGGTTCGGGACCGGTTCGGGACCAGCCTGGGCAACTTGGTGAGACCTCATCTCTACAGTATATCAAAAAATTAGCCTGGCATGGTGGCACATGCCTGTAGTTCTGGCTACTTGGAAGGCTGAGGCAGAAGGATCACCGGAGCCCAGCAGGTCGACGCCGGGGTGGCTGTGAGCATGCAACTGCACAGAGTTGCATGGGTGACAGAATGAGACTCCAACACACCCCCCCAAAAAATAATAATACAGCTTTACTATTATGATATCTCTTTACCCTATCCATCAAAACCATAATAAATGGCTTCTATACATATTAAGGGCTGTTGTAGACCCTAGGACTAAAAATAAGACAAGTGGAAAGATTTGTTTTATATACTCAAGAAGAAATAGAATAGACAAGGACAATATTTCATATTTTCCTTTGTAAACAACTGCACCCAAGTTTTCATCCATCTTGTCTTTCTAAATCCATGCAGTATTTTTATTTTATAGTTGCTTTGGGATACAGTTTTAAAACATTAAAAAATTCCTTCTCCCAGGAAGGTGGAGAAGCATAATCTCCCTATTTCTCTTCTAAGTACATCTTTAAAACTGTGAATATTTTATATGAAAATATAAGTATAAGAAAACTCTGAAAGTTAAGGACAAGGAAGACTAAGCTAGGAAACTTGAGACCTAAGGAGTGACACAGTGATCTGTTTCCTAGGTTTTCTTTTCAATTCATACATCCTAAAATTGGAGTTGAAGAAGTCAGCAACATGGAAATGCCAATAATCACAGACACAAAAACAACAAGAGCTTTCTCTCTCAGATGAAGACCAAAAGAAGGGGCAGCCTAGCAAAACAGAAAACTTTCAGGCAAAAACATTCAATTCCAGTGCTATGATTTGAATGTGTTCCCTTAAAGTTCCTACATTGAAAACTTAATTCCCAGTGCAATGGTGTTGGGAGGTGAGGCTTAAAAAGAGGTTATTGGGTCATGAGAGTTAAGTCCTCATGAATGAATTAATGTCTTTATCATGGGAGTGAGTTACGTATCCTAAGAACATGTTGTTATAAAGCACATTTTTCATTGTCTTGTGCCCTTGCTTCTGCTTTCTGTCTTCCACCTTCCACATTAAATAACCCTTATCAAGTGTTGACATCATGGTCTTCCCAGACTTCAGAACTGTGAGATACAAATCTTTTCTTTACAGATTATCCAGTGTGTGATATTTTGTTATAGCAGTTTAAAAAAAATAGATTAAGGCATTCCTCGGCCAGAGTGGTACTACTGAATGCAAGCTAAAACATAAAGTTTAATTCCATTTCAGTCTACTCACATAATGCCCCAAAATGTATAGACTCCAGTTAAAAAATCACTCATCCTATCAAGGACCAAAAAGTTTCAAACTAAATACAAAAAGGTAAATAATAGATTTAAGATGAGTGTATTATAAATGAGAAAGGGTAAAATAATATAAAGCAATGTAAGATCTCTTATTTCTACATGGAACTGGTAACATTCCACCATATAACGTAGTGTGTAAGGTAATGCCTAGAGCAACCACATAAAACAAAAAACATTTAAAAAATGATATACTAACAAATCAGTATATGATAATTTAAAATTGAATTATTATAAAAGGGTGCATATAACCCACAGGGAACAGGACAAAGAAAACAAAGGTAAAGAGAGAGCAAACAGAAAACACAAAATCAAATGGAAGGAAAGACCTAACATATTAATAATCACATTAAATGGGAATGGCCTTAATGTGTCAAAGGTAAAGATTGGTAAAATGAGCCAAGTATATGCTTTTTATAAGAAACTCACTTCAACATAAATTCACCCCAACATATATATGTTGGGGATAAAAAGATAGAAAAGGTTTCTATAGAGCAAGAGTATCTAATTAACATATAACTAAACTGCAGAGCAAAAAGTATCACCAGAGACAGAGAGAAATTACATAATAATAAACGGTTCAATCCATCAAGAAAACATAGCATTTAAAAAAAATTTTATTTTAAAGATATGGGGTACAATTCGGGGTGAAGTAAACAAATGACTTAGTCTTCCCTTTGATCCCTACTTCACCTGGTTTGAGACCAGGTACACTTGATGAAGTGTGCCCCCCTTGCCCCTAGTAGTTTCCCACTGTTGTCAATTCCTTTCTTATAGTATTAGGATAATTGCTCAGAGTCCACTCATGAGTGAGAACATGCAGGACAATCTTAAATGCCTATGAACCAAAATAAGGGCTGAAAAATATGTGAAGCAAAAGCTAATAGTAATAAAAGAAGAGATAGACAATATCACAATTATAGTTGGGGACTTAAACATCCATCTCTCAACAGCTGATATAGCAACTAGACAGAAAATCAATAGAATATAAAATTCAACTACACCATCCATCCACAGGATCAAATCAAGATATATGGAATGCCAGTGGCCCCCAACCTTTTCGGTTTCATGGAAGACAATTTTTCCACGGACTTGGGGGGTTGGGGAGTGGTTTTGGGATGATTCAAGAGAATAACATTTATTGGACACTTTATTACTATTATTTACTTGTAATATGTAATTAAATAATTATATAATTCACCATTTTTAAAAAGAGGCACAGATGGAAGTAGTAAAATAATGGGCAGGCTATGAACAGACTAAAATAAGTGTCAGATTCTGACTTAAACCCGCCACCAGATGCAGCTGTACAATGAAGTACATCAACTCATTTGCCACTCACTGATAGGGTTTTGATATAAATCTGCAAGCAATTTACTTATTATGGTATCTGTGCAGTCAAACCTCACTGATAACATTTATCTGTATTTGCGGCCACTCCCCAGTGTTAGCATCACTGCCTCAGTTCCACCTCAGATCATCAGGCATTAGATTCTCATAAAGAGTGGCAATCTAGATCCTTTGCATGCATGGTTCACAACAGGGTTCACACTTCTATGAGGATCTAATGTTACTGCTGATCTGACAGGAGGCGGAGCTCAGGCAGTAATGTGAATGATAGGGAGCAGCTGTAAATACAGATGAAGCTTTGTTTGCTCACTGACTGTTCACCTCTTGCTGTGCGGTCCTAGCAGGCCACGGAAGGTCCTAACAGGCCATGAAAGGTCTGAGTGTTGGGAACCCCTGCTCTATATAACTGCAGAATACACAATTTTTTTTTTTTTTGAGTTGGAGTCTCACTCTGTTGCCCAGACTGGAGTGCAGTGGCCGCTCCCGGCCACCGCAGCCTCGACCTGCTGGGCTCTGGCGATCCTTCCGCTTCAGCCTTCCAAGTAGCCGGAATTACAGGCATGCGCTACCATGCCCGGCTGATTTTTTTATTTATTGTAGAGATGAGGTCTCGCTGCCCAGGCGGGTCTCGAACCCGCGGGCTCAGGCAATCCACTCACCTCAGCCTCCCAAAGGCGCAGGATTACAGGCTGAGCCACCAAGCCCGGCTTGAATACACAATTTTTAAATGCCCACAAACTACATCCAAAATAGTCTATATCTTGGGCCATAAAACAAACCTCAGTAAATTTAAAAGAATTAAAATCATGTGGTAAGTTCTCATACAGGAACCATACACTATATTCTCTTGATACAATGGAATAAAATGGAATCAAACCAGAAATGAAGAATAGAAATATACCAGAAATATCTTTAAACACTTGTACGCTAAACAGCACACTTCTAAATAACTTAAGAGTCACAGAGAAAGTCTCAAGGGAAATCAAATACACACTGAATGCAAGGAAAATAAAGATGCAACATATCAAAATTGTAAAACACAACTAAAGCTATGTTCAGAAGGAAATTTATAGTACTGCATGTATACATTAGAAAAGAGAATGAATCCAAATTTCCAATCAATGATCTATGTTTCTACCTCAAGAACCTGGAAAAAAGAGTAAAATAAACCTGAAGTAAGCAGAAGGAAGGAAAAATGAAAAACACAGCTAGTTTTTTAAAAATACCAGTAAAATCAACAAACATCTATCTAGAGAGATCATATAGTTTGAATATTTGTCTCTTCCAAATCTCATGTTGAAATTTGGTCCCCAATGTTGAAGTTAGGACTTAGTGAGAGATGTTTGTGTCATGGGGGTGGATCCTTCATGAATGGCTTGGTGCTGTCTTTGAAGTAATGAGTTCTTACTCTATTAGTTCTCATGACATCCATTTGTTAAAAGGAGCTGGGCATCTTGGCATCTTCCTCCTTCTTCTTGTTCCCTCTCTTGCCATGTAACATGCCGGGTGCCATCCACCTTCCATCACAATTGGAAGCTTTCTGAGATTCTCACCAGAAGTAGATTCTGGTGCCATGCTTTTTGGACAGCCTCTAGAGCTATGAATAAAATAAACCTATTTTCATTATAAATCTCAGGCATTCCTTTTCAGCAATATAAAATGGACTAAGACAACAGACAAAGAAAAAGAGAGCGATGGTACAAATTCTCAATGACAGAAATAAGACAGGGGATATCATTATAGCCTCTTCAGATACCAAAAAGGTAATAGGGAAAAACAGTGAACATCCCTACATACATACATTGACGATTTTGACAAAATGGACCAATCTTCAAAAGAACACAAACTATCAGCAACTTGCTCTAGATAACTTGAATAGAACTACACTACTAAATAAATTGTATGCATAACTTTAAGACTCCTCAAAAGAAATCTGCAGGTCCAAATAGTTTTACCAGAAAATACCTATAAATATTTAAAGAAAAATTAAAATTAACTCTGCACAATCTCTTTCATAAAATATGAAGTGATCATTTTACAGTTCATTTTATCAAGCTACCATTACCCTGTTGCCAAAAATCAGAGAAAACCAGTACAAAAAAAGAGAAACAAACAAAACTACAATTCAATATATCTAATAAATATAGACAGAAACATTCTTAAAACAGTAGAGATAGAATTCAGCAATCTATAAAAAGTATTATGCACCATAACTACATAAGGTGTATTCCAGGAAGGCAAGTCTGGTTCAATATTTGAAAATCAATCACTTTAATCTACCATATTAACAGACTAAAGAGGAAAAAAATACGTGATCATATTAATCAATGCAGAAAAAGCATTTAACAAAATGCAACATCCATTCACAATAAAAACTCTCAGAAAAATATAAATAGAGGGGAAGCCGGGCTCAGTGGCTCAGCCTGTAATCCTGTGCTTTGGGAGGCTGAGGTGAGTGGATTGTCTGAGCCCGCAGGTTCAAGACCCGCCTGGGCAACTTGGCGAGACCTCATCTCTACAACAAATTTTAAAAAAAATTAGCCAGGCATGGTAGCGCGTGCCCGTAGTTCCAGTTACTTGGAAGGCTGAGCAGAAGGATCGCCGGAGCCCAGCAGGTCAAAGTTGCGGTGGCCGGGAGCGGCCACTGCACTCCAGTCTGGGCGACAGAGTGAGACTCTAACTCAAAAAATAAAATAAATAAATAAATAAATAGAGGGGAATTTATAAATCTGATAAAGAACATCTGCAAACCTTTCACAGGTATCATCATGCTTAATGGTGAATGAGTGCATGCTTTCCCCTACAATCAGAAACAAGGCAAGGATGCCCATTTGGACCCCTCTTGTTCAACATAGTGCTGCAAGTTCTAACAAGTGCAAAAAGGCAAGACAAAAATATATGAAAGTCTTACAGATCAAACATGGAGAAATAAAAATTTCTCCATTTGCAGCTATAAAGACATGATTGTATGCATAGACAGTCATATATATATTCTTTGGATATACACATACACATATAGACATATATATGGTATGTATGTGTGTATATATGAGTATGTATATGTCTGTGTGTATCTCTATATAGTTATATTCTAAAAAGTATATATATTTTAGGAAGTATATATATATGGGTATGTGTGTGTATGTATGTATGTTTACATATATATATAATAATGGACTCCTAGAATATACATATGTAGTATATGTGTTTATATATCCTAGGAGAATATATTTGTGTATACATATACACAATACAAATATAAGATATATATATTCTAGGAGGTATATATTTGTGCATATGTGTGTGGTTGTGTGTGTATACATCTAAGTTAGGTTTGCAAGGTCTCAGGATACAAGACACACATACAAAAATCAACTGTATTTTTATATACTAGCTAAAAATGTAGGCAGTATAATTAAAAATATACTGCTATTTGTAGTCACTCAAGAAAATAATGGTATACTAAGATGTAAATCTAACAAAACATGTATAGGACTTGTGTGCTGAAAACTACAAAACGCTGATAAAAGAAATTAAAGATTCAAATAAATCAAGAGACATATCATATTTATAGATTGGAAAATTCAACCAAATGCTAGTAAGAACGCAGAGAAACTGGGTAACTTGATGCATTACTTCTGGAAATAAAAAAATGGCACAGTTACTCTGAACAATCTTTCAGTTAAAAATTAAACATGTAACTACAGTATGACTCAGCAGTTCCTTCCCTGGACATTTATATCAGAGAAATGAAAATCTGTCTTCATACAAAGACTCACATGTGAATGATTATAACAGCTTTCTCCGTAATAGCTCCAAACTGGAAACAACCTGGATGTCCTTCAGTGGATGAACAGTGAAACTGTGGTATATCCTTACCATGGAACCACACTCAGCAATAAAAAGGAACAGACTCATAATACACACAATAACTTGAATAATTCCTAAGAGAATTGTGAGTGAATGTATACTGTGTGATAACGTCTCTATAATATTCTTGAATGACAAAGTTATAGAAATGAGAACAGATTAGTGTTTACCAGGAATTAAGGTGGAGTTGAGGATGGGAAGGAAGTAGGCGTGGCTACAAAAAGACAATACAGGAATCCTTATGTTGACAGAAATGTTATGTATGTATCTTTACTGTGAATTCCAGTATGTGGCAGCAATGTTGTATTTATAGTTTTGCAAGATGTTACCACTGGTTGCACCTGGGCATCAGGCACACAGGATCTCTGTGTTTTCTAACAGTAACATGTGAATCTACAATTATCTCAAAATAATGTTTATTTAAATTGTAAAAACATCCCATTTAATACAGACTCCTAATCAGAGGCACACAGACTATAAATAAAACTGCAACATTCATTGGTTGGGAATTCTAATAGTCGAAATTGAGGATGCTTGTCAAGTCTGAGAAATGAATGAGAAGTAAGGAAAATAAATACAATGCCTTATAAAATAAATTGCACATTTTTTCTCTGTCACTTGCTTTCTCTGTGTGTGTGTCTGTGCATATGTATGTGTGAGTATAAGGTGTGAATTCCTTCTAACAACAACAACAACAAAAAGTTTGAAAATGAGAGAGAAAGAAATACAAAATTTTAGAGTAAACTTGAAATTGTCGTTTCAAGAGGGAGGCACTCCTTCCCTTAGCTGGTAGGAAAGTTGGACGTTGGTTGCTCACAACTGAGTCCTCCATCAAGCATTATCTGTGACCTAAGGGAGATGGTTCTCCCACTCATAATGCCTAATTGATATCCTCTTACTGTACAGGACAACTCAGAAAGGATAACCCAGAATGAAATCTTCATCTCTTAATCTTTTCCAGAGAATCTAATCTAAGACAGTGGGTGCCAAGTGTGCTTCCAGAGAGCCAGGAATAAAATGGGATTTTGGAGTTGAATCATCTACCAGGTAGTTGAAAAAAATTCCATCGCTGATGGCCCTTCATGTGCAGTACCAGTGCAATTGTGAGCTGGAACATGATACTGGTGGAAGGAGATGGACTGACTAGTTCAATATCTAAGGCATTTGTGAAGTATAGAAGTAGTGATTATAGGATTATGAAATTAAATTTCATGTGTTTAGTGCTATCAATTAATTGGATAAAGACAATAACAGGCTGAAAATAATCATCAAGCTAAGGAAAAAGGTGAAAGCCAAAGAGCCTTCTTGGCTGGATACAGAAAGACTCAACTCCTGCAGCCAGAAAATTGAAAATGCTGAACGAAGGTGCAGGATTTAACTATATAGGTAATAGAATTTTAAAGAATGTTGTAGTTTCAAACTCAACAATTAGACTAAGCCAAGTCAAAACCCTGATTAGGAACAAGCAGAATTCTGAAACTTGGGGTGGGGAAATCTGAGGTTGATGCACTCTAGAAACTTGGAATTCTAGTTCTCAGAGACTTTAAGGCTTTTAAAAGTGATGCGTTTTTCCTTAATATAGACTGGTGGTGAAGGTATCAGCTTTAGAAACTTAGTTATGGCTGTCTCCACAGCTGTATTTCAGGGCTGACAATAGGAGATGCCATTATAGAAATGGGCTCTCTAGTAACAATGAAATGACAGGAACATAAATAATTGAGGCCAGGTGTTGACACTTAAGCATCAGAAGGAAAGTGATCACAGTTATCCTTATGAATGGTAATGTCAGAATGGCAATCTTGGGCCCTGACACACGAGTATAGAGATGGTTAGTTGAACATTGAAGTTCAAGGACAAATAAGATAGGTGGCTGACAAGGATATTGTTTAATCTTTATTACAATCAGAAGAAATCAAGAATGGATGATCAGAAGGCTAAAATCAACCACCCCAAGAAAAAGTGATAAATCCCTTGCTTAATTTTCAGGCAGGAACCAATTATGATACTAACTCCATTAACTGAGAGTGAGACAGTATAAATGAAGAAGGATCTTACAACACCAAGATAAGTATAGATTAAAAGGATTTCTCAGCTCTTATGAAGCCATCTATAGTAGTCCCCCTTTATCTGCACTTTTGGTTTCCACAATTTCCTTTACCCCTGGTCAACTGCAGTCTGAAAATATTACATGGAAAATTCCAGAAATAAACAAGTCATTAGCTTTGCATTGTGTGCCAGTCTGAGTAGTGAGACTTATTCCTTTGTGTAGTATACATTACCTGCCCATTTATCACTTAGCAGTCATTTTGGTTATCAGATGAGCTGTCATTTATCATAGTGCATGTGTAACCCTGATTTTATTGAATAATAGCAAAGTGCAAGAATAGTGGTGCTGGCATATTGCTATAAATGTTCTATTCTAATGTCACTTTCTTACTGTGCCTAATATATAAATTATACTTTATCATAGGTATGTATTAAAAAGTACAGATGGTTCCAGACTTTATCATAGGTATGTATTTAAAAAGTACAGATGGTTCCAGACTTATGATGAATTTGTGATTTTTCAACTTTACGATGGTATGAAACCTTCACAACTGCATCATTATCTACAGTAGTCAATAAATGACTTTAGATATTCAGTATTTCATCATAAAATAGGCTTTATGTTCAATGACTTTGTCTAACTATAAGCTAGTGTAAATATTCTGAGCATGTTTAAGGCTAGGTCAAATTATGATGTTTGGTAGGTAGGTATATTAAGTGCATTTTTGACTTACAATATTTTCAACTTATGATATGTTTATTGGGATTTAACCCCATTGTAAGTTGAGGAGAGTATGTATATATGAAGTTTGGTACTATCCAGTTTCAGGCATTCATTGTGGACCTTATAATAAGAGGGGACTACTCTACTCAAATAATCATTTGCTAAAAAAAAGAAAAATACTGAGACATTTTGAGCATAATTAGACAAAAGATCCAGGTAGACACTGATCCAGAGGTATTCAAAGTGTCATCTGGCCCCTGTTAGAGTGGATACCTGAAGTCACCAGAAAGTAAGTGAAATCTTGTCATAGGATCAAAAAAAGTGGATCTGTTGCATCCATTAACCTAACTGGTACATTTCCACTGTCCAAATATGTATAATTGGAAACAACATACTTGGTAACAATAAAACCCTTATGTTGTTCTGTGGGTTTAAGAGCTACTAGCATGGGAAAGACCAAATGGAAGTCCTGAAATTGCCCCTTCCCCTACCGAGATATTGATTCCAAATTATTATTATATCCATGGAACATGGCAATGTTAATGTCACCCATAAAAAATTTGAAAGAATGTAGACTTCATGGTTACCATTATGTTTCTGGCTTCTCCAAAAACCAGTGGAATCTTGGAAAATGAATGTAGATGATCATAAACTAAACAAGTAGTGGCCTCCATAGAAGCTGATGCAACAGATGTGGAACCCTAGCTAGAACATATTAAAATGGATTTTAGGAGCATTATAAGTGGTCATAGATCTTATGAATGCATTGTTTTCCATTCCTATCAGCATGGAGGATCAATAGCAGTTTTTATTCCCATGTCTATATATACCATTACAATGTCCTATTGGCCCACACCACTTTAACAAGCCCAGATGAGCATGAAGTGGCAGGCGGCTGGAGGTCTTAGTAAGATACATGGTGATCCAAACAGTAAGAGAGAATCCCTGCAAATATTCAGTGAAGATTTTAGGAGTCTGGTGGTCTGTTACATGCTGTATTTTTTCCAAAGTAAAGGAAAAATTAATACATTTCTCAACAGCCAGCACAATGAAAATGTGCATTATACAATGGTATGACACTATATCCATTCTGGGAAACACTACTGTGATCCATTTACAAAGTGACATGGAAACTCCCACATTTCAGTGGAACCCAGAGGTAGAAAGAGTTCTGCTTCCATGATGCATTTGCTCCCTATAGCCCAGCAAGTGTTTATGTGGGAAAAGGTGTGGTGTTGGGTTTATGGCAAGCAACCTAGGTTCTGGAGCAAGGCCATGACATTACAGTCTAGAATTACACACCATTTAAAAGTCAATTCCTGGTGTGCATCTGGTTATGGGGCATCCAATGACCACAACTGCTAGAGCTATATATCATGAGTTGGCTTCTGCTAAATTCACCAGGTCATAAGAAGTGAGCTCAGCCACACTTTATTGTAAGATCAAAGTGGTACATCCAGGATCAGGCATAAACAGGTTTAAAAGGTACAAGTGAGCTGGTTAAGCAGATGGAACAGAATCCTTAGTCACCTATCACCATTGCACTGTCTCCGCACCCTCAGGGCACACTATAGCCATGCAAGGAAGCACATGCCAGTAGCTCAAGGAAGAGGAAAATTGTTGAGCTCGATTTAAAGACGATTCAGCTCAATGAGTGAAAGCTGAAAAGGAATTGCTTCTAGACCAAAGTTCCATTCAGGGGTGAAAAGTAGCAATAAGAGGACATCCTCATAATAAACAGCTTTTGGTGGTGGATTTTGTCATGGACTCTGTGTGGAAAAAGAAGTGACTTCAGGTTAAAGATATGTATAGGATACTTGTTCCAGGTCCCAGAAAGAGAGTAGAAGCTTAGAGACAAGGAGGTTTGGAATAGAGTCATGTAGATGGGCTTATAAATGTTTGCATAAAGTATGAATATCTTTGTATCACACGTGAACACTTACCAAACATCAAAATCTGTCAAAGAAGGAATAACGAATCATTAAGTAGATGGAATGACCCAGTGATTTGATGTCAACCAGCCTCTCCTGTCCTGGCATAATGAGCTCATGAATGTAGTAGCCATGGTAGCAGAAAGAGAGACTACACATAAGGACAAAAGTATGAGCTCATCCAACCTTTCCTCTGCCTATTGTCCAATCTGTCAACCACAAAGACCAATGTTGAACACTCACTGCAGTACCATCCATCAAGAAGACCCATCAGCTACTTTGTGGCAAGTTGATTACATTAAACTCCTTCCACTCTGACAGAGGACAGCAATCCATCTTTACTGGGATTAACATATATTTGCCTTTTCTGCCCACAGGATCTTGGTCTGCACCTATTCAAGGACTTAGAGATTGCTTGATCTACTGACATAGGTTTCTACATAATGTGTGCCTCTAAACAAAGGACCTACTTTACAGTAGAAGACATACAGAAGTGGGACTATGAAATTCACTGTTTTATTGCATGCCACGTCACCCAGAAGCTGCCAGTTCGATATAATGTGAAATGTATTTTGAAGATGCACCTGGATGCCAACTAGAATAAGTTACCTAATGTGACTTAGTGTCCTCCAGGACAGTGTCCGTACCCTAAAATCAGTGACCATTTTATGATTCTGTGCCCTTAATAGGTATTAAACATGGGTCTGGAAACCTAGGGGTGAACATGTGAGTGGCTCAACTTATTAGTATTCCCATTATCACATGAGGGATTGGTGTTTCCTATTGATAAAACCTTCATCTCCTGTGGATCTTGGAGTTCCTTGTTCCCAGAGGAAGACTGTTTCCACCATGGCATACTTCTACTACAAAGGAAAAAGCCACTAATTGGCAAATGCTCTAATATTTTAAAATGAATATTCAAGGCTATTTGGTCTATTCATTCAGGTTACTCCAGTTCTCAAAATGTGTAATAACTACTAGCCATAGTGAACATAATTGAAAAAAATTCTGAAAAATCCCTCACTTAGTATCCAATTCCTAGAAAAAATTCTAGCATGCCATAGATTCTCAGTATTGGTTGAATGGATAAATAAATATACAAATCATTTGCAACAAATGTAAAGCAGCTGAAAACCACAAATATAGAGTTGTGTGACAGTCTTTTGGAACCTTGAATTTCTATTGAACTAAAACATGTATGTTGCTACTGTATGGTAATAAAAATACAGTTACTTTAGTGAAAGAAGTCATAAGTGAAAACTAAACTATATTGGCTTAAATTTGCTCAATTTATTAAATGTCCTCATGACATAGTTATAAAAATAATAAAGAAATGAAGCCTCTATTAAAGGTATAATCATTGTCAGTTGACATCTGGGAATATTATAGGATGCAAAAACAAAGACAAAAAGTAAAAACTTTCATAGTGTAATATGCATATGACCATCACTCAGACTTTAGTCAATATAACACTTATGATTTAGAAACTGAAAGGTAGCCGGGTTCGGTGGCTCAGCCTGTAATCCCGCGCCTTTGGGAGGCTGAGGTGAGTGGATTGCCTGAGCCTGCGGGTTCGAGACCCGCCTGGGCAGCAAGACCTCATCTCTACAATAAATCAAAAAAATCAGCCGGGCGTGGAAACAGATGCCTGTAATTCCGGCTACTTGGAAGGCTGAGGAGGAAGGATTGCCAGAGCCCAGCAGGTCGAGGTTGCGGTGGCCGGGAGCGGCCACTGCACTCCAGTCTGGGTGACAGAGTGAGACTCCAACTCAAAAAAAAAAAAAGAAACTGAAAGGTTTTATTTTCCCCCATATCACTCCAGACAAAGCTTACAATTTTTTTCCTAAAAGATATAAAAGTAAATATTTGCTATCACTAGCAGGACCTTTAACCAAAATTTTATAATTTGCACACTTCTGGTAGAAAGCAGAATAAAATGGCAAAACCTTATTTTTTGTTACTTATCAGTTATAATTATCCCACCACACCATGTCTGTTAGTGTTTACTTACTTATTGACTAAATATTCAAGTAGCACTTAGTAGGTGCCAGGCAATAAATATTTTCTAAGTACTTTGCCAAAATTAACTCATGTAATTCTCATAGCATTATGGGGATAATCCCCCCCCCTTTATAAAAAGAAAACTGGAATATAGAGAGATCAAGTGCCCAGGGTCACAAGGTAGACATGGGAGTTGGAATTTAAACCCATGCATTTTCCAAGTTCATGCTCTTTAAAACACGGTATTCCTCTCTAAGCATCTGATCTTAGAGTAGACTTGAATAAATTATCGGTATAAGTAATTAAGTGGCTGATAACTAATTTCATGTTGTTTTCTCTTCTAAGCATCCATTATTTTAACTAGCTCAGTTAACGTGCTCAATGAGAATTCCACTCCCTAGCATACAGATGGCATCTCTGCTGGTGGGAGGAGAGGACAAGAGGTTGGAGGAGGGAAAGAAGGAGACAAGAGAGTGAAGGAGTCCTCTGCTCTGAGTACCTGTCAACCCATATCCAGACCCCATACTTATTAGATAGCAACACCATCAATATGTATTGAACCTATATACCTGATGTCATGCTTACCTTTTATGTGCATGTTCATGTTCATTGTATCCTAATTCTCACAACTCTGTAAGGTGAAACCTATTAGTTCCCCCCTTTTAGGAAATAATGGAGACTGTGGGAGCATCAGAGACCCCTAAAGTCATCCAGGTGTGTCTGACTCCAAAACCACTGTGTCCTCCTGCAGTAGAAGATGCCTCCTATCTGTGCTGCTAAGGAAATTGACTCAACTGTGGTCTTTGTTATTGTCTCTTCATGGCTCAGCCCAACTTTTGTTGGAGTCATGCCTTGGTTTTGGTTTCCCTTTTGCTCTGTGGTTTTGGCACACTCCCTAAACATGTTCTATTTATTCCATCTATATGGCAGTTTTCATTTGATGCCTCACAGTTTGAGTCTTAGAGGATGGCTCATGTTTGCTTTTTACATTACTCTAAGGGGTCAGTTCTGTGATATCCACCACCCAGGTCTCCAGGTGGGAGAATAATCAAAGAGCCTTGGGGAAAACAGGGATTCTTAGGAATGGCCTCTGTGGCCTTCCTGCACAATGTGGATGTGAGGGCTGGATTTGATAATGAAGAGTCTTCTTTGTGTTCTCTCATTATTTATGCCACATCTGCCTCTCAGCATTTGTGTCAATGAGTCACTATAATTACAGTCGTTGGGTAATTTCCTCCGTTTTACAACACATACCCAACTGTGTGGGTGCTCCGTCACAGAAAAACAACATTTATTTTCTTGCGCACCATCAGGCAGCAAGGTCCAGCTTTCTTTAGATGTGGTGATTAGCCAAATCAAATGAAATGGCTTCTGTTCTTACACACTCTAACTGAAAGTGAGACTTGAGGAGCTTAACTGACTGGGAGACACAAAGGATCGGAATTCCTTTTTCTGTATAAAAGCTAGAATTTTGACTCAGGTTCTTGCTTAAAAATGATTTCCAGAACTGTTGACTAAGCTGTCCCTAGAATGAACGAGTGGGGGTGAAACGTGGAGAATCATGCTGCACTCTGTCTCGTAGCTAGTATTCTCGCCCCAGATAAGTAACTCTGGAAAGATGTTACAAGGCAAAAATATCTGGTTTAATTAAATATAAAATGTATTCCTGAAAGAGTGAAAATTAAACAAAAAAGTACCTTAAAGATGATAGAAGTTCTATGTATAACAGAACTTCGAGTGTTTTCAGTTTCTCCATTTCCCCTGGTGCTCCTTTATAGCCTAGACCCCAAGATGGATTGGAAACGCCTGAACCTGGGACGGATACTCTACTCTGCTCTAAGTCAGCACCAATCTTGTGATTCTACTACATTACAGAAGGGGAAAAAAAGATCTTATATATTATGATTTTCCTTTTTGATTAGTGCTCTGGATGTTTATGCCTGAAGTACTATTTATCATGCTATTGGTGACAGTAGATGAATCAGGAGACACTGTAAATCGGCTCCTATTTAACTGTGTTTTTTTTTTTTCCAGGAAAATACAAATTCACATTAGTACCCCAGTACTGTACTAGACAAAAGACACAGAAAGCAAACGGGGCCACAAAGAAAGGGAAAAGGAGGAATACGGTTCAGATGTTTTCGAAAATATCCAGATAATGTTTTTCTGTGGCTAACATGGAAGCAATGCTTGTCTCCCACTTATAAGTTGAGGAGGCTGGCTGTCCATTGATTTAAGATCATACAAATACTGGCCTATATGGCTTACTGTCCTGCTTTCTCTTCCTCTCATTCTTAGTTCCACAAGGTTAATAACATTGCCTCTCGAATGTCATTGTTAAAATTCAACCTGGGAGGATTCACAGACTAACTCCTTTACTTCTATTAACATGGATTTAATTTCTGTGATTTTCCAAGTTTTCTTTTTTCCAAAGCAGTACACTTTCTCAAAAAAACAGCATAGGGCAGAGCACTAATATAGGCTAAGTATTCCTAGTCCGAAAATATGAACTCTGAAATGTTCCAAAATCTGAAACTTTTTGAGCATGCTCAAAAAAGTATACTCACTGGAGCATTTCAGATTTTGGAGTTTGGATCAGAGATACTAAACAAATAAGTATAATGTATATATTCCATAATCCCAAATTCCAAACTCTGAAATACTTCTGATCTCAAGCATTTCAGAAAAAAAAGATATTCAATCTATATTTTAAACAAAATGAAAAAAGGGATAGAGAGGCTCTGTTTATAAAGAAAACACAGGACTGCAATATTCCCAGTTACTATGGGGAAAAAAAAATTCTCAGAAGTGACCCTGAGACCCATCCATGAGACCTTACAGCTCTATAGAACATACTTTGGAAAGCATTTAAATATAATATTCAAACTTAAGAAAGGACAGCTGAACTCTGTGGGGTTGCAAACTAACTGATAATCTTGTGATGGGGCAAAAAGGCACATAAAAAGGAAAGGATGAACAGTGGACAGTGACACCCATGAGGACAATTCTCAGTGGGAGCCACAGTAAGGCAAGTGGAGTTGGCATTCAATCATCAATACAAGTGTTAACAGTAGCTTTTCACTAATATCACAGGAGTACTTGTGCTTCCAATCCCTAATTTCATGTCCAAGTTTTGGGTGCCAAAAATCTCTAGCCCATCTTCTCAGCATTCTACTTGGTCTGTTCCAATGTGCCTATGCCTGGTGAAACTGAGAAAGCAACAAACAGAACCTGTTCACCAGGGAGGCATATTATAAAGCAGTTTAAATGGGAGCTTATCTTAGCCTCAGGGCATGCCTCACTCACAGACAGGCAGAAAAAGAATCAAGAGAAGTATGAGATTTTTAGGTTGTACCCGGACAACTTATGACTGAGATAAAAATAAAATCTCAGAAAGAGTTCCAATAACCCTGAGCAACTCCGGCAGAAGCTTAAGCTCTAAAGACCAAAATCTTTATTTGTTAAGTAAAGGATATCAGTAAACATTTAAATTACTAGATGTGTTAAATTTTTTAAAAACTGTGAACAACTGGGCTCGGTGGCTCAACCTGTAATCCCGTGCCTTTGGGAGGCTGAGGTGAGTGAATTGCCTGAGCCCGCGGGTTCGAGACCCGTCTGGGCAGCGAGACCTTATCTCTACAATAAATCAAAAAAATCAGCCAGGCATGGTAGCGCATGCCGGTAATTCTGGCTACTTGGAAGGCTGAGGCGGAAAGATCGCCGGAGCCCAGCAGGCGAGGCTGCGGTGGTCGGAGCGGCCACTGCACTCCAGTCTGGGTGACAGAGTGAGACTCCAACTCAAAAAAGAAAAAAAAAAACCAAAAACCAAATGGTGAACAAACAAGTTTTCTTTCTCTCTTTCTCTCTTGCTTTCTCTTTTTCTGTCTTTCTTTTTTACCAAAAGTGGCCATCCTGTTTTAGGAAAAAATTATTCTACATGGTTAAGAAATTAAAAACAAAATTTAAAAAAACTGTTTTAATGTGGATGATGTAGACAAAAATTGTTCCAGGTGGCCGGGCTCGGTGGCTCAGCCTGTAATCCCTCGCTTTGGGAGGCCGAGGTGAGCGGATTGCCTGAGTCCGCGGGTTCGAGACCCACCTGGGCAACTTGGAGAGACCTCATCTCTACAATAAATAAAAAATTTAGCCGGGTGTGGTAGTGCACGCCAGTAGTTCCAGCTGCTTGGAAGGCTGAGGCGGAAGGACCGCCGGAGCCCAGCAGGGAGCGAGAGCGGCCACTGCACTCCAGTCTGGGCCACAGAGTGAGACTCCAACTCAAAAAAATAATAATAATAATAATAATAATAATAATAATTGCTCCAAGTAAATTTGTATAATGAAATTTCACAGTAAAAAATTAACTACAACCCACTGACCCGGTCCATTGTCTTTTTCAGTGCTACAATTTGGCTGCTGGAAAAGAGGGTTTGCTATTCAAGAATGCAAAAGTGTGATTCAAGAATCAAGCCTTTTCATCTCTCATGGGATATTGTCCTTTATCAGAGCATTCTTGGTGAATAAATATGTAAATTATTATGCAAAACAGGATGGAGTAATTCAAATTGACAGTTGCCCTATTTAAAAAAAAATCAAGATGTGAAAGCCTTGAAAATGTGTCTGCTGACAACAAAGGAAGTTCTTGTTAAAATCAACATTATTTGGTATCGTTTTCATATATATTTCAAGCAGATAAATTCTTCTTGCTTCACTTATTTTAAAATGGCTTTTTCCTCACCAGTGTATATAACAAAGACAATTTTGATAGAAAACATTACATTTTAGTTACATATATATACTAGAGGGGAGTGCCCAAACAACATAATTTATTTCTTTAAAAATCGTGTATTTATTCTTACATGTTTAAACTCCAGTCACCTTCAAAGTATTCTCTGTTTGATGCAATACATATAAAGAGGCGCTTTTTCCACTGCTCAAAACAGTTTTTTAACTCATCAATTTTGATGCCTTTCAGTTTTCCCACCATTTTTTGTTTCACCTCTTCCACATCCTCAAAAACATTTCCCTCTGAGAACTTTTTTTCCATCAGGGGAAACAACATTTAAAAAGGTGCTCGGGGTGAGATTGGTTGATTAGGTAGGAGAGCATGAGGGCCATGCTGTTTTTGGTCAAAAACTGCTGAACACTCAGCATGGTATGGGCAGATGTTCTTTCATGGTGGAAGAATCAGTCACCTGTTTGCCACAGCTCTGGATGTTTCTTCCACAAATCATAACACAAACTTCTCAAAATTTCCAGGTTAACTGTTGTATCCAGGGGAACAAATTCTGAGTGTATTACAAGGGCTTGCCATCCAAAAGATAATTCTGGAATTTTGGCAGTTCCCCTTTCTCTCTCTCTCTCTCCTTCTCTCTCTTTCTCACACACACACACAGTAGCTTTATAGATGTTCGAAGAATGACAAAATAAATAATCTAATTTCTTTCATATAAATTTCATGAGTTAATAATTATTCCAAAGAATTAATTGACTGCCATATATGAGAGAGATCAATATTGCAATTTGCCACTTACCTATCACCCATTCTACCAGTCTTTCTGCCCCTGCACCTAGCAACTCTGCCTTTCCTACTGTGACAATAGATGAGGTGTCTCTGTTCTTATTCATGACAGTCCTCTACTTGTGCCCTGGTCCTTTTGCCTCATACTATCTCTTTGGATTTAACTGTGGTTGAATTCTCTTTCATCTTTGGCATCATTACTTTCTCTTTGTTTTTTTAAATCATTTCTACCAACTATGAGTCTAATATCATTGATCTTAAATAAAACATGCCCTACTCCAAATCCTTTTGTGATCACATTTCTCTTCTTCCCTTCATAGCAAAACATCTTGAAATAGGTTCTGTATGTATTTGTTGTTTCTACTTCTTTATCTCCCATTTTGTCCTCAATCCAGTTCAAATCAAGCTTACATCTCCTTTTCACCCAGTGAGATGGCTCAGTTCATTAAGATTTACAAAGACCCACATATTGCCAAAACTATGTGGCTAAATTTTTTTGTTTTCCTTTTACCTGATTTCCTAGTAGCTCCTGATGCTCTTTTCTTTTTAGATGCATTCTTCTCGAGGCTTGGAGTAAGCTTTGTTTTTCTTCAACTTCAATTCTTTTCCAGCTGTCAAAACATTGATATTCCTTAGGTCTCTCTCCAGATGTCTTCTCCTTTATACCTGCATTTATTCTTTAAGTGATTTAATCTAGTCCCATGCCATTGAAAATGACCTCCATGATGATAACTTTCAATTGTATATTTCTAAATCTGGCTTCTTTGCTGAACCCTATACTCATATTCAACTGCCTAGTTCATATCTCTAGTTGAAGGTCTAATAGTCACCACACATTTAACATGGTCAAAAAATAACTATTGATCCCTTCCCAACATGCCCACATACATAACCCCAGATGTGTTTGATATTTTTGTAAGTGGTAATGTTATCCATTTGGCTACTAGGATCAAAATCCTATTTTTATTGATCACATTCTAATTCACATCTAATTCATCAGTATCAGTTGTTTTACCTACAGTATTGGTTTTGAATTTGATCTCTATTGCTATAAGAGTTTAAGGTATCTTTAGATTGGTCTTCTATAATGGTCTTCCCCACCAGTTTTTCCACCTCATTGTAGTAAGAGTAATTTTTTAAAATTTTTCTTTCATTACAGAATCTACTTACAGCCTACCCAACCTGGCACTTGTTACCTCTCAAGTTTATCTCCCTGTACTCTTTTCTGTGTTTGTTACTCTCAAATACATTACCTTGGATTATTTTTTTCACCAGCACATAAGTTCTCCATATTCAAATTTCAACTTAAATGTTACCTTCTCAAAAGAAGTTTTTCCAGACCAATGTGGCTAAGAACTACTGAACCTTCCCTTTCATAGCCAGTTTTTCTCTTTTACATTATTTTAACTTATTTGTAGCTCTTACTATTTCCACAGGGTATCTTCAAAATTATTTTATCTTATTTTTCCATTTTCTGTCTCCTTACACATGAATGAAGGCTTCTTGGGAGCAGAAATTTTTGTTTTGTTTCTCAAAATCTAAACTAGAGCCTACCTAGCACACAGTATGTACTCAATACATATTTAATAAAAAACTCACTTGCCTCCATATCAGGACTCCTTGAATGAGGTTCTGCATATATCTGCTGTTTCCATTTTCTTTGCTATTTTCACTTTCTTTTTAATGACTTATCACTCAAACAGGAATTTCACCTCTATGATTGTGTCATGAAAATTCACTAAACTAAAGAAACATGGTGATTAAGTTTTGTTTTGTTTTCTTATCATCGGATCAATAAGTCCATGGTCAACTTGCTTCTAGTTCTGAATGTACAACTTTTTAATAAGCTTTTTAATAAGTTTACCAAATAGTAAACGACTTTCTTCACTCTCTGAAGTAAACTTTCCAAAGTGTTTCTCCTTCATGTACTTATTATACACCACATAACTGACCATATCAAGATTGCTTGCTCTTATTAGGTGAGAATTACTATAGTAATTACTGTGGTAGGCAGTCTGAAAGAAATAAAATCTTAAAAAGTTTTTGAATCCCCAAATTATTCTTGTTAAAGAAGGAAATCAAGAGGAAATCTTCTGAGGCTACAGTATATCTTTAATGATAGTTTAGTACTTGTAATCACTTTTGAAAACAAACAAAAAATGTTATTTTAAAGAACATTTTAACATTTAAAAATTTTTTTTGTAATTTAAAGGTATAAATTTAGAATCTATCATACTCAGTGATCTATCACAGAAGCAAAGAACTAAATACCACATGTTCTCACTCATAGGTGGATCCTGAACACTTATCACAATACCACAAAAAAGGGTTCGGCTGTAGCCAGACACTGCCAGGGGAGAGGAAGGTACATAACACCACTAAGGATATCTGATCCTAAACCAGGGGAACTGAGAACAAGTGGGAGGCCACCTATACACCTAACCCTAACTTGTTTTTTATTTTTTAATGTCACTTGAGACAGAGCTAGATAGAAGTGGTTTTAAATCAGAGCAATCTATAGAAATCTATATTAAAGTGATCTAACATATGTAAGTAAGATCTTTAGATGATATAATTTGCCACATAATGAATGAATGTGAACTAAATAGATGAATGAATAAAATAAAACAACGTTTACTAGATTTAATAAATGCTGAATCCAGTAGCTAACAGCTCAATTCAACAATGCACACAATTTATTGATAGATGATAACATTCTCCCATTGAATTCATTGCCTTGCCTTTACATTTTTCACTCTCACTCTTCTCAAAACATATACGTTGTACAAAATGGTTTTGATTTGTATTTTGTCACTTGCAGGTAGTGAATCCAGTGGATACTAGTGGTCTTAGCTATAAGATCACTATTATTGCTCTAGATAAATTAAAAGAACACAACAGGCTTCAATGAAAAATTTTTACTACTTACCAAGGATGACCATGGAAAAGTGGTGGCAGCAAACCAAGAGATCATGCTTTGCTTAAACTTGTTCAGCCTCTTATAAAATAGAAACATAAAATTATCTGTGGCTGTTTTATAGGGATAGAGGAAGTTATATCTATATCATTATATCTGTATCAGTTAATTATTTTTAATCTAGATATAAATGTATATTTTTACCTACTTCCTTTTCTTTTTGCACTGGACAGCTTTTTCTATGGCACTATTGAATTGGAGACAAACCTTACAAGGTGTTTATTGCTCCCAGAAAATCAAAGAATTGTGAAGCTGAAAGATGAATTTCCAATGTTTCTTGAACCAGTTTTCAGGGATAAAATTGGAGCCATTTATCCCCATTATGTTGAGACATTTCTCTTGTAGGTTTTTCTTTTAGTGTTTATCTTTTTTTTTTTCTGTCAATCCTGCTGACTAATCTTGCAATTTTGGAGAATCAGTTTTTAAATGCAAGCAAGAGGCAGAAATAGGAACACTCATAGGAAACATGGGTGAGGACTTCATCTCATAAGGATTTTGCAGAATAAACTCATATGACTCTCTTATGTGAGTGCAACAGTGAAGCCCATATGGATTTCAGAGCCATCCAGGATCTGCTATGCCTAATGATTTGAACAAATCCTAACAATCATGAAATGGTGGTTATTTTATTTTTCTTCTTCTCTTTTATATGGACAAACTAAGACAGATTATATATGGGAACAAGCTACTAAGCTGCCAGAGCCAGTTCCTGAGCCCATCTAAACTGCTCATTAAAAATTTAATAATACAAATGTTAACCTGTTAATTACTTTCCTGTGAAGTCCTTTAATTTAAGTCACAAAATATAAGCCAAGCCTATGTTAAGTGGGCTAGAAGTCTTCTGAGGTCTGTAAACTCCTTATAGAAATATTTCACTTTGAAGGATGGCAGGGAAATGGAGAAGGGTACATTTTTAAATAATAGTAAGAATGGATGTTAATAGAGCATTTTAGAGTTTTGAAAGCATTTCTATGCAGGTTGTCTCATAAAAAAATTAAGACTCTATCAGACGCTGCCCAATTAAAAGCTAAACTCTTTTAAAAGGTCAGAGAAATAGAGAATAAACTGAGGTTGGAAATAAATAAAAAAGGGAGTAGTTGGGGCTATGACACTTAAGCATCCGGTAGGAACAATTGAGTGTGCATTCAAAGCTTGAAGAAGGGTATGGATTTTCCAAGGCAGATTCAGTGTAATATTTAGATCACGTCATATGATGCTGAGGAGGACTGCCAATATTGAAAAGTGACTTAGAAGGAACAACTCTGAAGGTAAAGAAAGCTTGGGATCAAGGTTAATTGTGATAGTGAAGATTGAAGTGGCATAGAATTGAGTAGATGAATCTGTTAATTTTGCTACTGAACATACTCTGGTTTGAATACGTGTTGAAGTATGTGTTTCTTTCAAGAAATGCTGCCAACAAATATTTAGTGGTTTTAAAATCCAGGGTATCTTAGAATTAAGGAAATATAAAAATATTTGTTTAATTCAAGGTAAGTTTTTTTTTTTTTTTTTTTGAGTTGTAGTCTCATTCTGTCTCCCAGGCTGGAGTGCAGTGACATGCTCACAGTCACCCCAGCGTTGACCTGCTGGGATCCAGCAATCCTTCCACCTCAGTCTTCCAAGTAGCTGGAACTACAGGTGCACGCTACCATTCCTGGCTAATTTATTTTTATTTTTATGGTAGAGACGCGGTCTCACCAAGTTGCCCCGACTGGCCTCGAACCTGCAGACTCAGGCAATCCACTCAGCTCGGCCTCCCAAAGTGCTGGGATTTCAGGCTTAGCCACCAAACCCAGCCTAATTCAAGATAACTGTAATACAAACTCCTGCTTTTTCTGTCCTTCACACTGAGGCATCCACCAGGCACTGAATTATATGGATGGGTGGTCTTTTAAAATTTATTTTAATTTTTTATTTTAAATATGTAGGGTACAATTCAGGGTTAGGTATACAAATGTTCATTTTGCAGGTACTCTTGTTGATGAGATGTGCCCCCTTCCCTCACAGTTTCCCACTACTGCCAATCTCTTTCTTACAGTATTATGATAATTGTTCAAGTTGCATTTATACGTGAGAACATGTGGTACTCAGTTCTTTATTTCTGTGACACATCACTTAGTATTATAGACTCTAAGTCCATCCAGGTTGCTATGAAGTTCATAATTTTGTCCCTCTTCATGGTTGCGTAATATTCCATTGTGTATAAGTACCATGGGTGGTCTTTCAATGCACTGTGTGTTGCTCTTAAAAAGTGGTGCCTATAAACTCTAGGGCTGAATGCTTGCATCAGTATGGCCCCTTTGGAAGAGTAACTGTGCCCATCCTGGTTACCTGACATTTCTACCTAAACTTAAGAACAACTCCAAGGTCCAGGAAGGCAGGTTCACTGCTCTACTTTGGTTTCCATTTCCTTTTTCACTACCAGTTCATCAAGAATAACCAGTTTCTATTACAGTAAGTCCTTTCTTAATGTTGTCTAAAGATTCTTGGAAACTAGGTCTTAAAGGGAAATGAGTTAAGTTCCTAGGGCCTATTTCTGATCATAAAAATTCACCAAATTTCTAAATAAAGGCTCAAAACACTTCTAATATTAAACATTGAAAGAAGTATGAGATATTCATACATTTAAGAAAAATTCACGAAAACAAATAAGGTAATTATCTTCTTGCTTATTCTAGTTCAGGACTGCATGTGGCTGGAACTTATCCTGGCAGTTCAGGATTGGAGACAGGAAATAACCCTGGATGACGCCATCCCATCACAGAGCACACACATACCCACGTTCATTCAGACTGGGACCAGGTAGACATGCCAATTCACCTTATATGCACGGTTTTGGGATGTAGGGGAAAATAACAAAAATAGGGTACCCAGAGAAAATCCATACAGAGGTGAAGAATACGCAGGCTCCATACAGACAGTGGCCCTGGCTGGAAACCGATCTCTTTTCTCATCAATATTATAACAAAATGCCATCATTTGAGGAACTGCTGTGTGCTTTAGAAAATTGACATTTTATCATGGTATTTTTAAAATCTTTACCTCAAAAGCAAAAGCAAAATATCTTAAATTAAACCACTACATATTTTTTAAAACTTGTAATAATAGAAAAACTGTCTTAATTCCATGCTTAATTTACAAAGAGTCTTCTGTCGAAAACAGGGATTTGAGTCATTCATTAAAGGGCTCAGAAAATGTTTTTCACCTAGACTTGATCTGTTTAGAGTGGAATGTGTTGAATTTGGATTGCTATGAAAAAAATCCCTAAAGCAAGGTTTTGACAATCATAAGAAAAGAGAATGAATTAATGTTAGGTGTATTCTGCCATTACCCCTAATATTAGCAGTAACATTTGCAGTAGCTATCTCTCTTCCTCTCCCTCTCCCTCTCATCATAAATAAGTTCTCAGCATATTTACCTTTGTCAAAAGACCAGGTTACAATACATTTCTTTAAAAAATACTAATTGGCTTGTATTTGTGATTCGAAAATTGGACAACACCTCATTCCATAAAATAGAATGAGTATTCCAGTGAGCCCAGAAGAGGAGATTTTCTAGGCGGAAAAGGGTTTTATAGGCAGAAAAGAACTGACGAATGAAGTAACAGGGAATGGCTATTTCAAAATTACTTTCCTTATAAGGTTAAAACACAGATGAATTCTTTGTCAGGCTGGCTCAGGTAAACTAGGCCCCATGTGACTGGTTGCTGTGAATGCGCTGTTTTTTGGAAAACTGGCCCCTTTCAAAGTTCAGTTTGATTGCTTGTCACTTTGAATACCTTTATAAATCTGTGTTCTTTTTGTACCATAGGGAATAGTAATTCTAATGTTGTATGACTGAGGTAAGACACATAAGGTCCCTTATATAACATACAACCATACAACCATCAATTCATTACATGTTGCTTTCCCTTTTAATTCCCCCAAGTAAAGTAGCAAATAGTTTCCCCATTTTACAGTGAGAGCACTAAAGTTTAGGACCTAAAAATATCTTGCCTAGCTGGGCTCGGTGACTCAGCCTGTAATCCCGCACCTTTGGAGGCTGAGGTGAGTGGATTGCCTGAGCCCACGGGTTCGAGACCTGCCTGGGCAGGTGGGACCTCATCTCTACAATAAATCAAAAAATTAGCCGGGCGTGGTAGCGCACGCCTGTAGTTCCAGTTACTTGGAAGGCTGAGGCGGAAGGATCACCGGAGCCCAGCAGGTCGAGGCTGCGGTGGCCAGGAGCAGCCACTGCACACCAGTCTGGGCAACAGAGTGAGACTCCAACTCAAAAAAAAAAAAAACAAAAAAAAAACAATCTTGCCTAGGATGGTAGGAGCAATGAATAGCAGAACTGATATTCAAGAACATTAGGATCTCTCAGGCCCAAATTCACAAACCTCAGAGAATAGATGTGAAAGTCTATGGAATCCACTTCAAGAAATGCTGTATTCCGAATACACCTGGGTTGTATCAGAATTAAATGTTTATGTGTCTATTTCTCTCTCTAAACTAGAGGTCCTTGAGAGACAGATGTCTGGTTTCTTTACTTTGTATCTAGTATTGTTGAATTGATAAAGTGATCAAGTAGGGCTGAGAGAGCTCTACCAGATTTAATCTGAAAAAGATTACCTTCTTCCAAGCAGATAAAAAAATAACTGAGACGTAGCAAACAAACAAAATACAATGTAAGTGAGAGTCAGTGACCCAAAATCTGTAAGACAAGAGGGTGTTCTAGGCTGAGACATGGTTTTCCTATAGATACTATCACTCCTCAAATTCTTCTTTGACTTTTGGAGCCTTGAGTCTATCTTCTCCCTAGAAGGAAACAGCAGTGTGATAAACACCCCCTACATACACATACAACCCCTACTCTCCGTTCGTTCAAGCACAGTTTCAGACATAGGAAGGACATTCAGAAATATTTCTTGAATGAATGAATGAATGAGTGAATGAATGAATTAAAAAGGTGACATTCTAACTAGTAAGCTGCTAACCACACCATATGGGACAAACACTCATCACCTGAAAGCAGAATCTGTGGATTACTAGTCAATGAACCATCACAGTCTAGAGTACTCATTTGATTGACCTCTGGGTCATTTTGGAGTCCTCAAGTGTGGGTGAACCTACTAACAAGGGTCAGTAGGGGAGCCTCAAGCAGATGGCCTTGGCCTGGACTATCGGGTAAACCCAAAGGCCTAACAAATCTCTATGGTTGGCACGATGCCCATGCCAAATCACCGGACATTTTTACGTGAGCAAGACTGGATACCCAGGAATTTATTTATTTTTTTCTGAATTCAGGTTGGGAGTCCTCAGACACGTGATAGTCTCTGGAAGGCAGCTCGAGTCTTTTCTTTTACAGTTACCTCCAACATTAGAATTACTAAGAGAGAATTTTACAGTTACAAAAAGTAAATTCTATCATGTGAAAAATTCTATTGTTTGCCTTCAGTGACATTATAGAAATGAAATCTACTCCCCCTCCCTGATTAGAGTTCTACATACACGGCTAGACAAGTGTGACAGATATTGTAATTTAAACACAATTGTTCACTTAGCAACCCCCCTGGAAACCTGTCTCTTATAACTCGCCTTTGGGTAGAGTCCTTAAGACAGTGCTCTAAAAGAACAAAGCCCAACATGGTTTGAAAACAGAAAATTATAGTGGTCTCATCAAACCAGTCTCCTCCAAAGTTCTCTCCTGCCCTTGCCTGCTGTCCTAGTCTCAAAATCCTGCATCAGCCAAGTCAGGAGCTGCAGCTTATCTGTGCAGAAGAAATGACAAGGCCCCAAACTCTGTATTACTGAAAATAAAAAGAATACGCATACTTCGTCCATTTTTCTTAATTCCCTGCATTGTATTCAGGAAAACAGATGTTTCTTCCCTTTAAATATACCGTCTTCATCATTACAGGTTTAGCAGAGCCCAGAGAAATAGATCTCACTGAGCGTTATGGAAACAAAAGTCATTGTATAAATATTATTCTTTTGTCTTTATGAGACACTTTGTATTTGATTTGCTTAATCCTGTGCCTAAACACAAAACACCGTTACTTTCCCAAATCCCTCTGGCCTATGGATGGTTGAAGAGGTTATGTATGGCTGGAATCTACAAGTTCTTAACCAAAACCAGGGGAGCTCAGCTCAGCTCAGGGGCTTTGTCCTGTGCTTGGGTGAGGAGGGGAGTTGTTGGGTGGGGTGGGGTTGCTCCTCCGTAAACTGAGAGAAAAGTCCATCAGCCATTTTTGAAGATTTTCTTACCTAAAACATTTATAGCTTCTATATACATCCATTTATTTATATACAATCATGTGTCTTTCAATGGAAGAATTTCAGAAGTTCTATTTATTTTGAATAATCTAAACAAAGTTAAATATATTGGGAATCTTTTGTCTTCAAATCACCATGATTTGAGTTTAAGAAATATTAAACAGGGTCTAATGAAGGATAGCATTGATTCTTGCTTCCCTATACAATGAGCTCAGTCTTTCCGATGGTGAATTTTTCAGCAGGTCATCTAGGGCCCTCCCTAGCCCCCACCCATCTCTAGAGACTAGCAAGGCACAGCAGCTATTTCACAGGTTTTTATCTTTAAAAGCTTGAAATCAGAGCCTAGGGTGTAATGCAAATAAAGACCTAAGCACATATTAAGGAAAGCAATTTGACACTTTAAGAATTTCATCTCCTCCAAGCCGGCTCACAGACAGATTACATACAGAGAGGAACAGGTTAATACTTACATAACTGATTGAAAATTGGTACTAATTGGCTTGAGGTTTAAATGAGGAAGCTCTGTCGGGCAGCTGGGCTAGTCGAGGGTTCTGTATATGATAGTACTACATGGAAATATAATTTATCTCTATGTAATGATGTTTATTCTCTGAAAATTAGGTTAAAATTGAAGAAATCATTTCCCTCATCCTCAATTAAAACAAATAGCTCACATTTAGCTCAACTTTAGCATGCATGGGCCTTGGGGATAAATTTTCTTCATTTTCCAAGTAAGCCACTGCACACATTTTCCTGGGACGAATGGCCTGGAGGATCAGAGTATTTTAGAAAAGGTTAAAAGAAATTGTACCACATCCAGGAAGGCTAATTTTCATGCATCAAGGTTCTTTGAGCTGAATTTGTGTAATGAGTGCACTGGAAATTGAAAGACGAGATTAAAGTGCTGTTTGTCGTGTACAGAGATTTCAGAAATGCTTATCAGTCCTTCGCAGCTGAACACAGCCCAGATTAAAAACCGATCTGACAGAAAGGGAGGCTGACTGCAAATGTGGGGCTTTACATTCACACTAATTACAAAGTGCATATTAAACACGAGGCCGACGACGAGAGCAGCTGCAAAGGTCTTTATCTATATTGAGACTGTCCACCTACATAATAAGAATAATTGCCAATGAGAGAATTCTTAAAAAGAAATTGCATTTAATGACACATCATGCAATTTCTCCTAATTTCAAGTCTATTTTACCATCCCCCAATAAGGTGTGACTTTGTCTTCTCTCCAGATCCAGGTGACACATCAGATTTTGAAGAAAAGAGCTATGAATGTAAACACTTTTGCTTTCAAAAGTGCAAGTGTGGAAAGCTCATGGAGTTCCCAACCGATCTCTAAGGAACTGATAGGGAAGCAGCTGAAATTACTTGCGAGAGGTGACACCTAAGGCCACTTGATTATTATTTTTATTTTATCTTATCTTGTTTTATTTTATTTTATTTTATTTGAGTTGAGTCCCATTCTGTTGTTCAGACTGGAGTGCAGTGGCACGCTCATGGCTACCGCAGCCTCAACCTGCTGGTCTCAGGCAATCTTTCCACCTCAGTCCTCTAAATGGCTGGAACTACAGGTGTGCACCATCAACCCAGCTAATTTTTTTTTATTTATTGTAGAGATGAGGTTGTGCCAAGTGCCCAGGCTGGTCTGGAGCTCCTGGGCTCAGACAATCCTCTCACTTCCACCCTCCAAAGTGCGGGGATTACAAATGTGAGCCACCACAACTGCCCCGATAATTGGATGGTTGCCAATATCACCAAAACAGAATTCCATTGCCTTTTCTCCCCTTCAATAACTGCCAGCAAAAGAACTGTGATTTGAGGCAATCAAATAGAATAAATGTAAGAAATTATCCCGTGGAAGTTTCTTTCCTCCTTTGTGAAGAGTAAATGGCCACCCATGATCCTTGAGAAGTAAATGTAATGCCACCAATGAAGGCATCTACCATACCCTGAACACTCTCTGAGTAGTAGCTTTGTTTCCTTCGTCTTTCCCTTCCTCTTTTTCTACATCTTTTCCTTCTTTTCCCCCCTCTTCATATTTTTCAACTGATACAAACCTGGGTTATCCAGCTTCTATCCAGCCTGAACTTTGCTTTTTCATATTTTATATTCAAAATAAAATAAGTAAACATTTTTTACAATCAAATAAAATAAGTAAACGTTTGTTTATAATCTAATAAATGATAATTGTGAGACATTGAAAGAAAACCCCAGGAAATCCAGCCTTTTGAAAAAAAGTCAAAATTAGAAATCAAGGGCCATATAAACTCCAGAAATGTGCTGTGGAAAGACACGTTATTTTGTCTGTATTACTATTAATATACTCTAATCAAATCCTTCAGAATTTCAGACAGAAATTCCAAATATCTAATAGTTATTTAATCTCTGTAACAAGACTCTAAAATATGAAATATTACATACATACAAAAAGTACACAATAAAATAGAACTTACCAATAGTTATTAGACAAACAGACTCATCCAGAATTAAAAATGGAATGTGGTGACATTTAAGAGACCCATCTTTCCTGTGTGTATATTTCCATAGGCCTCTTCCTCTTCTTAAGAGTTACCCTCTCATGACTTTTACAATCATTTCATTGCTATTCTAAGGTTCTTCTGTATGCTAAGTATATTCTTTTATTCTGTAATTTAAACCAATTCATTTCCTATATCTCCTCTACAATTAATGGGGGGAAAAACATAAAATCTTGGACTTAATTTCTTCAAGTTTAACTTCAGTTGTTATCATAGTCAGCTTGGGTTGTTACAACAAAAATATCATAGACTGGATTGCTTAAACAACAAAGATTTATTTTTCACAGCTTGTGAGGCTGAGAGAAGTCTAAGAACAAGGTGCAGGCAGATTTGGTGTCCGGTGGGAACCCTCTTCTTAGTTTGCAGATGGTTATCTTTCCACTGTATTCTTACATATTGGAGAGCAGAGAAGGATTTCTTGTCTCTTTTTTATATAAGGTTATTAATCACATCATGATAGTCTCACCTTCATGACCTAATCTATGCCTAATTACCCTCTCCAAAGGCCCCAGTTGCAAATTGGGGGTTAGGGTACCGGCATACTGAGACCTGGTGACTGATCCTGCCTGCTTCACTGTCCTGCCAATTTATTATTTAATAAAAATATTGTTAAGGAAAAAAATTTTTTTTTTTTTTTGAGTTGGAGTCTCACTCTGTCCCCCAGACTGGAGTGCAGTGGCCGCCCCCGGCCACCACAACCTCGACCTGCTGTGCTCCAGCCATCCTTCCGCCTCAGTCTTCCAAGTAGCTGGAGTTACAGGTATGCGCTACCATGCCTGGCTAATTTTTTGATTTACTGTAGAGATGAGGTCTCGCCAAGTTGCCCAGGCAGGTCTCGAACCTGCAGGCTCAGGCATTCCACTCACCTCAGCCTCCCAAGGTGCGGGATTACAGGAAAATTTTTTTTTTTTTTTAATGTCATAAAGTCTTTTTCAGGAAGTGACTTGAGGTATAGTTATTACATAGTTTTGTGAGTTTTGGGCATCTATGAAATGAGCAGGTTTGATCAGATTATCTCTAAGATAGCTTTAAGCCACATTGGGAGTTAGGATTTCAACATATGAATTTGGGGAACGGAGATGTAAACATTCAGCCCATTATAGTCCCTTTAACTTTTTCTCTCACTCAGTTTGGGAATCTCCTCTATATCCACTCAGGTTGATCTTCAAAACTACCTTCTTAGACTATTGTTGTTTGAATAGTCTTTTTTTTTTTTTCCTTGCTGTTTGTTTTATTATCTCACAAAAAAATGCCAAAAATCTTAGGGACATTGATGGCAGTAGGGATCAACATTTTCAGACAGGATCTTGTCTGTTCTTGCCTGGCTTTAATAATATATTAAAATAGTTTAGATAAGAACACAGAAGATGAGTGTGTAAAAACATTGAAGAATCTTTCCCACCTATGGATGTCTGTGATTATTATCTCCCATTTCCCTTCTGTGCCATAATAACTGATAATCCCCTGAGATACAAGAAGAGACAAAGTAACTCCACCTCGAAGACAGTGTGTCATGAGAAAAGAAAACCTGCCATAGGAGTGTTACTGGGAATCCCTGAAAATCTCCAGCCCTTAGAGGAATCCTTATTTCAAAAGCAGCTCCATATCATCAAAGAAGAAGTGTTTGCAGGGAAATTAACAGTACAACTCAGCATTATTCATAAAAGAGACCCTGTACTTTCTACCCAAAAGATAAAGTTTTCCTAATGATAATAAGGGAAATAATAAGAAAGAGTGTTCTTTTTCTAGAGGTAAAGAGGAGACTGCATATTTGAGCTGGTGGAGACAGCCCTGTTAACCTCACTTGCTGTTTCTGCTGCTGGAGTCTGTGCACTGTGGGCAGTGGCTACCAGAACACCATGTTTGCAGCCTGGAAGGAAGCAGAATGATTGTTTGGCAATAAGAGGCCAAATGGGAACCTGGGGAAGATGTGGACGGTGGTAGTCCAAAGGGGAGTTGTTACCCAAGTGCCTGCCACAGAAAGTGTCTACCCTTTCTGCCCTGGTGGAATGGTATGCTGCCACACAGCAAGATCCTTGAAGGCTCTCTCAGTCACTCCCTAGGTAGCAGGTTGGGTCCCCTCCTTAACTCTAACCCAACAGCAGCAGTGATTAGAGCCACTGATTTTACCTCCAGTGCCTGCTTCATGGAAGACCCATGAAGCTAGACATGGCCCCTGAGACTCTGACATACTGAGACCAGGTGGCTGATCCTGGCTGCTTCACCTTCCTGCCAATTTATTATTTAATAAAAATATTGTTAAGAAAAAGATGTTGTAAAGCCTTTTTCAGAAAGTGACCTAGGTATAGTACTACGCAGTTTTGTGAGTTTGGGCATCTATGAAATGAGCAGGTTTGACCAGATTATCTCTAAGATACATTTAAGTCCAAAAATGTTAGTCCATTTGCAGATAGTGGATGTTCTGGATTCTGAAATAGAGGTCTTTTGTTCATATGAGCTTGATGTTGGATTTTTATGATGAGGAATAAAAAAGCACAATCAAAAGTTAGAATAATCAAGATTATTTTTTAGAAGAATGGAAATTGGATCACGACCAAACAAAAAGCAAGCAAGTAAACCAACAAACAAAAATCTTCATATTTCTCTCCACCTATATTTTTATCATATAGGGATTATTTAGGTGGACCCAAATATTTCAGCATTGTAAACTGATGCAGGGTTGGAAATAAACTTTTTTTGAGCTTCTACTGTGCAGCAGGAATTTATTTTCACAGTCAGACTGTGAAGTTTAGTCAGTTGAAGCAAATTACCTAGTGATCTATGGAAGAAGTCCTCAAAAGACCCTCTACCCCATCCTAATATCATTAGTGTCACCTAGAAATTTGATAGAATTGCATATTCTCAGGCTCTGTCAAGACCAACTGAATCAGAGACTCTGGAAGCAGGACCAGAGGTGAGTTTTTAACTAGAGTGCAGCTCAAGTTGGAAACCACTAATCAAGGGAGTTAAGAAACTACAGATCAATCTGATATCCAAACTTGAACTCTTTTCACCACCCACGATTACTATAGAACTCAGATTTGCCAGGCTTGGTGGCTCAGCCTGTAATCCTGCGCTTTGGGAGGCTGAGGTGAGTGGATTGCCTGAGCCCGCGGGTTCGAGACCCGCCTGGGCAGCGAGACCTCATCTCTACAATAAATGAAAAAATCAGCTGGGCGTGGTAGCGCACGCCTGTAATTCCGGCTACTCGGAAGGCTGATGCAGAAGGATCGCCAGAGCCCAACAGGTCGAGGCTGCGGTGGTTGGGAGCGGCCACTTTACTCCAGCCTGGGCGACAGAGTGAGATTCCAACTCAAAAAAAAAAAGAACTCAGATTTGCCCACATCATTTCTGATTGCTTTTCTCGTATTATTTTCAAAGGTGCTTTGCAGGTGGGGAATATTGCAATCACCTTTTTTCAGATTCACTGGAGGCAGATTAGGGATGACACAGATTCATTTTAAGTTTGGGAGACCAAAGGAAAAGAGAATTTTCAAGAAGACTCATGGAAATAATGTACTTCATATTAATATATCATGCCTGCAAGTAAGGGATGAACAGGATGACTATGAGGATTTTCTTATCCTTTGAGTTTACTGATGTGATTTTATTGTGACTAATTATCCCTTTGTAGCTATAAATTTATAACATCATGTTTTTTCCAAGAAGTGGATTTGAAAATATACTATTTTAAAATATCATGTTACAAATAAAGTGGGAGATTTGACTTATTATACTCATTTCCCCTCCTTCAAATCTCACTGCAATGTTTAGCTGTAGGTGCTTAGTCAGATTTACTAAACAAATATGGACCCTAGGGTCCTTTGGTCACTGTCCTTTAGCTTTAAATTTCATATTTGTTGATGTAAAATTAGCTTGCATGAGACTGAAACCACAAGACAGTTTATAATAGATTTGCCATAGAAATGCATTTGTAAACGAGGAAATTTGTGACCTCAAAGCTTTAGTTATTGCCAGGTTCAGAATAAGAATATACTTTCCCCCTCTATTCTGCTTTCAGGATGCAAATCTACATGTTTCTTATCTTCCCCTTCTTTTTCCTATACAGCAAATTGAAGAGAACTGCTAATACTGATCAAATTCATTCATCCATAGACAACAGAGTAGTGGATTGAAAAGTGTGGTGATGAGATCCTAAATTAGTCCTATGTATTCTTATTATAGTTTCATCCTAATTGCCTTGAGGTGGTATCAAATTTTCCCTATGTTTATAAGAACTAAAGTTCAGGTGGGTATAGACTACAAGTGTTGACTAGGGTCACATTTTTGGGAAGGATGCAATTTGCTGATTTTTCTGTTTTTTGTTTTTTTTTTTCCAGAATTATTTTATGAGGCAAAATAGCTTTTATCTAGAATTTTGAGCTAACTGAACCCATTTTTTACTTACTGAAACATGTTACCTGACTTGGAAGTGTCTTTTAAACAAATATATGCTCTAACTTAGTCTTGTTATTGAGCTTATCAACTGCTTTTTTTTCTTCCTATGAAATTCTGTTGTGGAGAATACTAGTGGAATAGGGGCATTTGGGTTAAGTATGGGAGGGTCTCACTACACAAAAAGTAACCTTATCCAAAATGTATAAAGTGATGATTTTTTAATTCAGAAGCAATTTGCAAACTTAGGATACTATAAGATATTTTTCTCAAACATATTTTCTCTGTCCAAGACAATATACAATATTTTTATTATGTAGGCTTTCTTGCTTTTTTTATCGTGTATATGCGTAATCTATTTAGAAGATTCACTAATATATTTATTACACAAAATCATAAAACAACTATGACGTGATTAGCCAATGTCTTTAAGGATTATATTACAAACATTTAGCATTGGCTGATGGGCATATTGGATAGACAGACATTGCTTCAAATCCCAGTTCAGATACTTACCACCTGTTGAGTGTAAGTCATTCAACCTCCAAGTGCCACTTTTCACTCCAATAAGGTGGAGATGTAAATAAAATCTATGAATGCACAGCATTTGTGAGAGAACTAAATTGGATAATTCATGTAATACATGGTCCAGTGTCTCACACATGGTTGGGATTCAATTAAGTGGTATTCATTATTCTTATTAGTTTTATATAGTGTAAAATAAGGAAGCATTAGGACACTAAAATATTCAAACCTAAAGATATGACTGAAAGATGATCCAACAAACTCCTAGTGCTAATTAAAAATAACTTCAGAATATTAACTAGAATAGTGCTTGGGCTAGTAAGGAAGTCTCTCCTGATCATCTTGTGATTATGGTCACTGTCTTCCAAGAGCTTATGCACAACTAAAAGATACCTGGAGAAGGAGGAAGGACTGTGGCTGGTTCTTTACAGTAAAGTAACACTTTCAAAAAAGAACACAGAAACTGAAGGTTTCCAGCTGTTAGGAATTCCCTCCTTGGTTTAAAAGGTCACTGACTGTTTGCAAAAGGAGTTGTTAGATACCGTTTGCATAGGGCAAATCAAAAGGAGTTGGGAGCAAGTCTATAGGTTAATGAGACATTAAGCAGCCTTATGATATAGGTAGGAAATGCACTTTCCCTTGCCATTCCCAATATTCCACCAACTTTTATGTAAAGAAGTGGTTTACACAGACAAGGAGTTTCAAAAGCGGGCACTGGGCAGAGAAATTCTTATCTTGGATTTTCCAAGGATCTTCCATTGCACTATTAAAATTAATACTATTTCTTGGTGAGGTCAGTTTAATGCATCATTGCTTCTAATTGTATGCTTAACATACACCTCTTTGAACATTTAGCCTGAGATGGAAATAAATGTTAGCATGCATACATTCACACATCTAATTAATTTCCACCTGAAAATTCATTACAATATCATGCCATATGGACTTAACTTCATTAACTGCTATGGAACCTTTTAAAATGACATATTTCCTGATATATTGAACATTAAGCAGTGGTACTACAGAAGGCTAAAAACAAAATAATAAAAAGCTATCTTAAAAGAAAATTTCTAGAACTTCACATGAATTTGTAATTTAAGCCTTACTTGCTTTGATTATAGAAAGACACAACATTATAGTTCATAGGCAAACTTCTAAAAAATTTTCAGTTTTTGATTCATCTAAATCTTACAAACATGTTTTAATTTTCAGCTTTGACCTGAGTGTTTACTGCATTCCCCAAATATTAAGGACTATGTTGAAATTTTATGTTTAAATTTATTTTTCCTTTAACTTTGCATAATTTTTTAAAAAACTACATCTTAGTGTTTATCCATTAGAAGACTAAGCTTAAATAAAATCTAGGGATGGTTTGGAATGCTAAGAATACATGCAATTTAGGATTTCTTTAAATCTAAGCCATAATGTTGAGCTTGGATATCTCCTCTGGGTAGAAGACTCTGCCTGACAATGGTTCGATTAAATTATGGATGTGAAGTACACACAATGCGATGAAAATGGTGAGATTGAACGTCATGGCCTACCTGAGAGGAAGGGGGATATCTTAAATTTAGATTTCTCCTGAATGTTATAGAAATTGTTCTTAAAAAAATGTAATTTCGAATTAAATTTAGAGACGTTTTCAATAAATGTAATTTAGGTGGTGGATCTTAAATTGTTTATTTTTCTTAATGACTCATGGCCATCTTTTTCTGTCAAAATAATGAATTTTCTGCTGCATACAGAATTTAGAAAAATCTCAGACTATTCCTCAAGAATCATCTTTAAAACCTTCATTAAGCATTTATTCATAAAATTAGCACTGTGCATTTGTTTTGTGCTTTTTATATTAAAATCCTATATTATTATATTTTATTAAGTTCAATAGAAGTTCAAGCATTGCAAAGGAAAAAAATAAAGCAACTGTTTTCCAATTAGCATTTATGTATGGGGAAACAAAACATACTTTCTACTAGATGATATTAGACCGTATATAACCAAGGCAGATAGTGTATGATAATCCTGTTTGTGGTGTGGTAATTGAAAACATTCTGCTTTGCTGGCGAGAAACATATGAGGTCCCACGTTCAGCACCACTCCCTAGCACAATATTGAGCAAATTATAGTCCTCACATGTGAAAGAGCAGCTACTAATAACTGGCTGATCAGTTGACAGAAGGATTAAATATCATATTGCACATGCCTGGCTTATAACAGGCTCTTAAATGTTTGTGTTGATATATTCATTCCACAAATCCCAGTGGCCCAGCAAGTCTTTCCTGAGAAAGTAAGATTAGAGTCCAGATGTGAGTAGGATAATTAAGCAAGAACAGTGATGGGAGGGAGCTTTTCTAACAGGGGGAAAGGCATGTGCAGAGAGACCACAGTGAGGGGGAGCATGGCTTTGACCAGACCCTAAAGAAAAGTCAGTGGTTGAATGCAGAATGATCTGGGTAGAGCGACCCCAGGTAAGGCTTCACCAGAAAGGCAGTCACATGGGGTATTGATTCAGCAACAGATCATTATGTGGTGAGCTATCAGAAACTACTGAAAGGTTTTAAGCTGAGGAAAGACATTTTTTAAAGATATTTGATTCGAGTCATGATCTTTCCTAGGTCACTGTCTTAGTCGGTTCAGTCTGCTAAAGCAAAATACCATAGACTGAGTGACTCATAAACAACAAAAATTCATTTTTCACAATTCCAGAGGCTACAACCCAAGATTCCAGAGTGTCAGCATGGTTGGGTTCTAGTGAGGTCTTTTCCTAGTTCACAGATGACACCTTGCTGTGTTCTCACATAATAGAAGGAACAAGAAAGCTACCCCTTTTTAAAAAAATAAGGACACTCATTCATTCATGTAGGCTCTGCTCTCACAATCTAATCTAGGCCCAAAGGCCCTATCTTCTAATACCAGCACAGATGAAGCTTTCAATGTGTGAAACGGGGGGTACACAAACACTTAGATCATAGTGGTCATTAAGAGATAAGCTCAAAGCCAGGCTCAGTGGCTCAGCCTGTAATCCCAGCACTTTGGGAGACCGAGGCAGTGGATTGCCTGAGCCTGAAGGTTCGAGAGCCACCCAGGCAACTTGGAGAGGCCGCGTCTCTACAATAAATCAAAAAATCAGCTGGGCATGGTAGTGCGTGCCTGTAATTCCAGCTACTCGGAAGGCTGAGGTAGAAGAATCGCCGGAGCCCAGCAGGTCGAGGCTGCGGTGGCCGGGAGCGGCCACTGCACTCCAGTCTGGGCAACAGAGTGAGACTCCAACTCAAAAAAAAAACCAACAAAATAAAACTAGCTGGGCGTGGTAGCGCATGCCTGTAGTTCCAGCTACTTGGTGAAGGCTGAGGTGGAAGGAACGCCGGAGCCCAGTTGAGGCTGCGGTGGGGAGCATGCCACTGCACTCCAGTCTGGGTGACAGAGTGAGCCTGTGACAGAGTGAGCCTCCAACTCAAAAAAAAAAAAAAAAAAAAGAGAGAGTGATAACCTCAAAATCATAAAAGTATGTTAAAAGAACTCTTATTTGTTGTTTTTTTTTCTTTTAAAAAAATGTATTGACTGAGTACAGTGCCTCACGCTTTTAATTCTAGTACTTTGGGAGGCCAAGGAGAGAGAGTTGCGGGAGTCCATGGGTTTGAGACCAACCTGGGAAACTTGATGAGATCTCATCTCTACATTAAATAAAAAAATTAGCTGGGTGTAGTGGCGCGCACCTGTAGTTCCAGCTACTTGGAAGGATAACCTGAGGATAACCTGAGTCCAGTAGGTTGAGGCTGTGGTGGCCATGAGCGTGCCACTGCATTCCAGCCTGGACGCCAGAGTGAGATTCCAACCGCCCCCCCAAAATGTATTAGATTAAATAACAAATACAATCTCCAGAACAGTACCTGGCCCATAGCAGGTACCTTTTCTCTGACAACTCATGTTTATCTGGATTCCTTAGAATTATATCCTCAAGTGGTTCAACTTCCAACTCAAATTGTTTTGGAAAATGTAACAACTTTCCAGTGACAAGGATCACCAAACTTGCTGCTTAAGTTAAACAAATGTTTATTACAAAAATTGGGCAGTAAAGAGATAGTTTAAATTGCTTTATTCAGTGTCAAAAAATAGACCATGTTCAACATGTAGAGAGTCAACACCTTATGATCTGTTTATTCCTCAAACAGTTTAGTTTTCCAATATTTTCAGCAATGTATTTCCTCTTGTCAGTATAGAAGAGTCCAATTCATACCATAATAGGTATTTCAAAATGGTAGAAATACGAATTGTAACTTTCTTAAACCTTGGCTATAAAAAAAATGAACTTTTTCATGTATACTAATGGTTTTAAAAAAACAATTTTGAAACTATTTTTATTAGATTAACAACAGCAATAACTTTCAAAAGATATTCGAGGCTCTTTTAATGTAACTTGACAAAGCCACATCCAAGGAAGGAAAGAATGTCTTCAAGGTTAACCAGGCATCTGAAATGTTTGAAGAGAAATGTTTGCAAAATCTAAAGTATAGTTTGTCCTTAAAGCAATCTTAGCACATCAAGTGCTGTCATATTACTGTTAGATGTATCATCTTAGACAGTGGTTCTCAAAGTCAGCGTCAACATCTCCAGCAATTTTTTAGAAACGCAAATTCTCAAGCTCTAGCTCAGACATTTTGAATAAGCAAGTCTAGGGGGGCGGGACTCTGCAAAAATGTGTTCGGTTCTTTCTAGGTTCTGAAGTATGAGAACCACTAGTATAGGAGAAAATGTATCCTTCAAAAACAATATCATCAGCTGTCAAGTCTTGCACTACTGAAATAACTTTTCTTGTCTCAAAAGACACAGAGGGAAACATTATATACTCAAGCCTTGCAAGAGAACTATATTTCTCTTGCCTATTGAAACCCTTCTCAGAACAGCCAATTGCATCAAAGAAATCTGACCAGTCCCTGCTGCAGAGATGGATTCTGATTAGGCTAAGCCATTGATGGCAACCCCAACCCCACTACTGGAGAATGGTTCAAGGATATTGCATGTTGAGTCAATGTGTGCCAATGAGATACATAAAAGATTGTGTAGCCTTCTGGGCAAGGAATTTCATTGTTCTTAAGAACCAAAGAAAGGTATTTGTTGCTTCCACTGCACATATACAAAGACCCTACCAGCAGTCATCCGTAAGCATAGGAGAAGCCACTAGATGACAAAATGAACATATGGTTATCCAGAATGAAGTGTCTGAAAGGAGCTAAGTTCTTGATGACCTTACTGGCCACTGGATCAGCTTGCCATGAACCACCTTACATCTGACTTTTCTGTAAATTTATTCCACTGCCCTTCCTCACTCTTTAAGTCAGTTAAATATGCTACTTGTAACCAAAAGCATCTTAATATACAGGATCTTCCCTAGTAAACATGTGCCAACCTGAGGCAAGGGTCATGGCTTTAATTTTCTTTATATTCTGAGGGTACAGATCAATGCTTGGCAGATAGTGACTGCTTATTAATTTTTGTAGAAAGAATAAAAAACTGAATACATTTATATTTTATAAGGATATTCCATTCAACATAGCATCCAAAGATGTAGAAATACAATGGGAGTACTTTAAAAATAGTTTTCTTCAGAATGCAGTCGTTTTTTGTTACTGATTAACATTGAAAACCATAGTGAGGAGGCCTTTTATCTGAGGTCAAAAGGAAGTATCTCTATCTATGCTTTACTTTTAATATGTTAAAACTTTACTTGACTATAAGAACATAACTATTGCTTTTAATAATTAAGAATATTTTTCTAAACCTACAGCTTAAGAAATGTAAACAAGTCCATTACTCGCTTTCATTTTTTTCTTTCTTGCCGTAGCTCTTAACTGCTCACAAGTATAGGTGGAAAGTGATGATAAATCTCAAATTTAATAAGAATCTCAGAAAAGATGAGAAACAGACCAGACTTGTCTATCATTTACAGGAGTTCTCTAGTTTCACTCTTTTTTTTTCTTTTCTTTTCTCATGTTTGTAAAACCTCTAAATAGAGTAATCTCTACCTACCTGCTCTTGTGAGCTATTCCGGGGCAGATAGAGAACAAAAAACTTGAGCCTGCCTTAAAGTGATCACCATGGGTAGGACTAAAGCTGACACCGACCTCTTCATCTCTTGAGAGCCAGTACCACCCCCTTTGCACAGTGAGGTGACATCGATTACTCCACAAAGTGTGTATTGAGCACTTGACATGTCCCAGTAATGACTTTGAGGCACAGGATTTTGTTCACCTACCAAATATGCCCAAGATGATGAGTTTTTCCCCACTTGGTCTGATGTAACTCCAATCCTCCCTGAATTAAAAATTTCAGCTCTATTTCCATGTACAAATGGCAAATCTTATTCTAATACCTTTGCTCCTCCTGAACCACATGTAATTTCAGCATCACTAAATAGTGAAATTCTTTCTTAAACAACATAGGCATGAGTAGCTGTGTTTTTGTTTGTTTCTAATTACAGTAATCAGTAAATAAAGCAAACCTCCACTACTTGAGAACAATGGTGTCCAATGATTTCGGAGGATGACCTCCCCCCATCTTGAGCTCTCTTCCCAATTTATACCCGCCCATTATCCCCTTCTGTTAGGAGCCCCCTAAGAGTGTTTTCTTCACATTTCTTTTTAGAATTTTCAACTCAAGAGTATTGACATGTGCATTTACAAGGGCATTTTGTGTGTGTGTATGTATGTGGTGGGGGGTATCTGCATCTTAAAGAGGTGAACCCCTTTCGAAAGTGGAACTTCTGCAATCTGGGAAAGGAGCTAACGGGGAAGGTGGTGCTGTACTCTCGACTCTACTGAACAGGCTGTCCTTTGGGATGTCATGCCTCACCAAAAATAAAATGTAAAGACTCAAGAGCAATTACAGTGGGATCAATATTTATGTGTTTGGGGCATGACACAATGAGAAGGTAGTTTAAATTTCATCAACGTTCCTACATTTATTGTTAGACTGAAAAATCGAAGCTGGGTTCTGTTCATTGCAAGTGAGAAACCTTGTTTGCTGGTGGATTGGTCTAGGAGATCGTCAAAACTGGCTGCTATATCTTCTTGTGCTCTCTGTAAAGAGTTATTTACTTTGGGTGGTTGTGTGACGTTATCACCCTGGGCTAATCAGAGGGGGCTTCTAACCCACCTTTAATCCACAGTACACCGGGGTCTTCCTTGTGCTCCAGCTGTCTTGCTTTTCGTGTCACACCTGAGCTACTGAACACAGAAAAATCTAAGTTACCCAGTAACCCCGGTGGCTTTGACTACACATCAACAGTACAGTGAGCTCGTTAGCCATAAGCCAATTAAGGCAATTAGTGCTATTTAACGTGAAATGTTCTCCAATACACACACTGGCAGGGATATTAAAAAATACAAGCATCAAGAATTCTGATTTATTTTCCCATAGCCAGAGCCAGCTGCTGAGTGCCAAGCAACACTGTATGTGCTCCTGGCATAACTTTATTAATAATCTTGGCAAACAAAGAATCCTTCAACAAATAGCAGTAGCCTTTTGATTATATTGTGCCACAGATAATAATTGCTTCAAATTGAGTGTAGTGAAGTCTATTTGCTCATGCATAATGAAAAAAAAAAGATCATATAACAGCTTGATTATAAAAACGAACGACATGCTGGAAAGCTACCAAGAATTCCCCCAAATTGGACTTTTTAATTGTTTTACCTCAGTTGCTGATCTGAGCCAAATTCATCTAAAACAAATTTTACATACCAAAATCTCTATAAAATATGGAGATTTCCAAGCCTGCTGGCAATCATTAATTTAGAGTTAATGAATGTGAAAAATGTGTTTTTAAGCTACATAGAAATATAATATTATTATTATTGTTGGAACAATATTTAACTCAGCAAATTCCAGTATCCAGAAAAATTTAAATTGGCTCTTATAGGTCTGGAAAAGGAGGTTTGACCTGTACTTTATGTTAGCAATGGGAATTGTGCAGCCTACAGCTTTGCATGTAAATATTCTATAATTATTTCAATTTATAAATGAATTGTGCTTTGTAATGAAGGTGTAGAAGTGTACCTCTAGTTATTTCCATTAACTTAATAGCTGCCATTTATTGAGCTATTACTATTCCAGACACTAAACTAAACAGTTAACAAATATGATTCCATTTCATCTTCACAACAACCCTATCAGTTAGATAGTCTTTCTATACTTTGCACATAGTAGGTGCAGGATTAAGGTTTGTTGCATGGAGAAGTTGAATCACATACTTGACATCACAAGTAGTTGAACCAGAATTTCAACCTCAGTACCAACTTTTACTAACTTTTCTCTTAAATCCCTTGTCTATGATATTTTTCCCCCTTTGTAGGAGTGATGTTTTAAAGGTTCTAAATTCTAATGGTTCTCAAATGGGGCTTAAGAAACCATACTAGTAGTTCCTTCAGTACATATCTCTAGGAGTCTGGACAGTGGAGTCTACCATTGACATTTGTAGGTAATAGTTAATTATAATGATAATAGTTAATTGTCCTCAAAGCTCAACAGAAGGAACCTCTTTGGTGACATTTAAAACATGCTCAATGTGAGGTCATCAACACCACAGAGGACTGGATGGCAGAGGGAAAGCAAGTCAGCTGGGACACAGTTTGAATTCAGCCAAGAATTGAACACTCTTGCCCAAACAATTTTCTTAATGAACATTTCACTTAGAAAAGTATGCAATTTTGTATTTTCCATATTTGTGACAGATTGTCTCACATTCTTAGTGTTGATCATGCCCAGTTCTAGGTCACATTTTGAAGGAAATTAGTCTTTCCTATGGCATCCTCTCTATACCTTTCAGCATCTTGTTTCTTCTCCATGTGCTGCAAATACCATCTTCTACCAGTCCATTATCAGCCCACTTTATTAAAGATAAAATTAAAATAATTATTTTTATTATTTTAGTCATGGAATCTGGTATAAATGCAACCTTACTGGGAAGCACAATAAAAAAGTTTGGGAATAAAGTTTTAGAATCATATTATCTCAATGTCAACTCAATGACTCACTTGAGTAAGAAATTTTTCCTCATCTTATCCCAAGGTTCATCTCACTTCAAAGACATCTCAAATTATCTCAATGATTCACACAGTCTCTTTCCTAAATCTTTCTGTGTAAATAGTCAAGGACACAGTTCAAGCCTAATGCTATTTTGTTTTCACATGTAGGGTTACCTTTTCTGCTAAGTTAAACTATAAACTCCCTCATGACAAAGCATCACCTTGTACTTCTTTTGTGGTCTTCATTTAAGAGTAAGATTCTGCCTATAATAAGTAATTTACCAGAAGTATAATTTAGAAACAATTGTCATAAGTTAAAACAAAGCAGAAAGAGAAAGATAAAACAGGAGTATTCAGTTTAATGAGACCTGTTGCCTGACTTTTTTTTTTTTTTTTAAACACATCCAGCTTTGGGTAATAGCTAGAAAACTGGGTAGAAGTCAGAGAACCAACCAAAGTCAAAGTTGAAACCTGACTACCTCAATTTACTGTCAGACTGTGGATGATTATATTTAACTTCTATACCTCAGTTTCCTTATCTGCTGAATGAAGATAAAAATCTTATCAACTAATTGTGAGGAAATAAGGAGTTTGTATGTGTAAATCACGTAGTAGATACTAAATAACATTCAGCCTCACTCAGCTTTCCCATTTTGAATCCTTTGGAACATGTAACCTAGTTAATTAATCCACATATTCCTTACCATAGGCTAATTGAGCAAACAAACGCAACTCCCTCTACCACTACTATCTCATAGGCTACTCTTCTGGGAGTTATTGCACCTTTATTACACTGTCTCCTCTATTGCACTGTCCTGGATACAAAATTATGGACTACATTATTCTGCATGGCTGAGTACATGTATAGCCAGTTGACTGTGTGCATGGATGTTAACAGTGGGTGAAAATGAGGGTTTGGGAAGAGTAGTCAAGAAACAGAGCATTGCTTATTCCTCCTCACCTAGCCATCCTTCCTGCCCAACTACTACAGAAGGATGACTGACTTTGACCCTTCCTCCATTTGATTAGTTCTAAAAATGTGAAAAGAAGACAACAGCTTCTCATCAGTGAAGGATTTCAGTATGGTTTTGCAGAACAGTGCTCCACAAACATTAATGTACCTGAGAATCACTGGGGATCTTGTCAGAGTGTAGATTCTAAGTCAGGAGGAGTGGGTTGGTGCCTGGGGCTCTTCATTTCTAACAAGTACCCAGGAAACATTGCTGCTGCTGTTTTACAAACCACACTTCGAGGAGCAAAGATCTAGGCAATTGCATCAAGGTAACCAAAGCTAGTCACATAAAACATAAGGAAGAATACAACTAAAAACAAGAAAAACAAAGCAAAAACAGACCTAGAACTTCTATTGGCAATGAATGTCACATGTGCATTATGGGAATAGAGATAATTCACCTGTTTATTATGCATTTGAATTTTTTTAACCTTTTCTTTGCTTAAATATCAAGTTTAGACTCTCATTCTTGGTCTCAGTCTACTCATCATTGGTAAAAGCTATACTCATCTGTATATCTCTCTCACATATACCCACTTTTACTTTCCACAGACTTCAAGGAATGTTCATAGGTATCCTAGAAAACAAATAAATGGAACAAAAATGTATTTTAGAAGATTTAAAAAGCCTTCTTATATCAATGATGTTCACTGGTAGATACACATAACAAGCACATGAAAAATGCTGTGGAAGGACCCTGTGGCTTCATCATTTCCAGAACTGATCTGGAGTCAGGTAGCCTGTGTCTGAATCTTGGTTCTGTCACTCACTAGCGTGGGTGATTTATTTAACATCTCTGTATACTAGTTTCCTCAAGTAAAATGGGGATTATAATTATTCTCGTAGGTTTGTTGTGAAGATAATTGGAATTAATTTAAGTAAAGGGCTCTAAACAGTGCCTCAGACGTAGGAAGCACCATATAAGCATTTTTTTTTCTTGCTGCTATCACAAAATACTTGAGGTGAGGTAATTTAGAAACAACAGAAATTAGTTGCATATAGTTCTAAAAACTGGTAAGTCCAAGACCAATGGACCAGCAGATTCAGTGTCTGGTGTGGGTTTGCTCTCTGCTTCAAGATGGTGTCTTCTTGCGGTGTCCCCACATGGTGGAAGGAGCAGGCATCTCCCTCAGGCCTCTTTTATAAGAGTACTAATCCCATTTATAAGGGCTCCACCCTCAAGACCTAGTCACCTCCCAAAGGCAACTTCCTAATACCAGCACACTGGGGATTGGATTTCAGCATATGAATTTCAGTGGGACACAGACATTTAGACCATAGCAAGTATTTTATGAGCACTTTAAATAATTCTTAACTTGATGGAATAATTTGACTGTAAGGAAAGATCATATGCCGTGTGATCTGCATGTAATGCAAATCAGCATTTTGAGATCAATCGAACTCTCCAGTACATGTTATCTCTGAATAATCACATCATGTTGCCTATCTTTCTGCTTGAATGTTTGTTTGTAAATTTAGTCAATATTTTAGTTATATCAATCCCCCCATTATTTCCATATAACAATAAATTTATCTATAAGACAGTAGTTGTGGTATACTCTAATTTAAGACAAATTATATCCCAGAAACTCCTGGTAGAAAAAAATCAATATGTAATAGTTTTAAAAATATTCTAAGGCCAAGTTCTTTGAGAAGTATATAATCCAATGGTTAAGAGTATGGATTTTGTAGTCATAATCAAGGGCATTAGAATACAAGTATTTGTTCTGCCATTTATAAGCTTTATGACCATGGCCAAATAACTTTTTAAAAATTAAGTTTCTAAAATAATTAACTTTGTAGTACTTCTCTTATGAGGTTGTTGTGAAGTATAAATGAGACAATATAACTTAAATCCTCGGCACGTTATCAATCCTATAATAATTTCCTAATCAATGAAATGATAATAGCAACAATAATAAATACATTTAGGTATTAGGAACCTAGGGAATAAACAAATCTGAAAGTCAATGCAAGCATATTTAATATAAATGGAAAGGTCTTCAGCTTCAAGAAAAATTCACATATTCTTCCCTACTTCAACCATCTTTCTGCCTCTTTTCAATCACTAAAGTCAGGATAATTTAATATCTCGGCTTGCCCAGCAGAGTCACATTTTATACCTGTCATTCCAGCAAAATTGTTAAAAGGACAGCCAAATCACGCCAAATATGTATCGTTTAGAACAATTAATTGCATGTTCACTCACCTGAGGGACTTTCTTAGCTGATCCTACACCTCATTAAGTTTACAAAGAGCCCCGCATTATTCTCAGATGAGAAGAAAGAAAAAATAATTGACCACTTTTTCTATGTCCCAATTTCCCTGAAAATAGAATTAACATTTTAAAAATATTGTTCCTTGTGACAATGTATATTCTCTGCCTCTGTCCTCCAGATTATTAAATAAGATAATCCACTTTCTCTGAGGTGAAGTTTGTTGGGATGTGACAAACTAAGAATAAGAAGCAACAAGAACAAATTTGAGCAAATCAATGGCAGAAAATATGAATGGAGCCTGGAATCAATGTAGAGGGAGGGAAAGTGACTAAACATATGGAAAGAGCTATACTTCAGGAAAGGATCTTTTCACCACCATGAATTTTTTAAACCTGATTTCCCCCCCCCCCCGCCCCGCCATTGCATCATAATTAAACACAGAATGTGGGGTCAGACAGCTTCTATTCCAGCATGTACTAGATGTATAAATCTGTGCAAGTTAGTTAACCTTTCTGACCCTTATTTTCCTCCTGTGGTAAAGTGGGACTAACAACCTATCTCAGGAGAATGATGTCAAGATTAAGTAAGGTAATATGTGTAAAGGTCTGAAAACAATGCCTGGTGCTTAGTAAATGCTTTTGTGCACATTTTTATTTTACTTCAGGAATATAATAATAATAGAGAAGATCTAGGATTTGTTCTCATCTACTTTTAGATCAAATTAATTGACACATCTTTAATAGCAATATATTGTTATCACTATCATTTTCTTCTGATTTATTCTACAGAAAGTTTTTTATGTTAATGTGTTGTCTCATTGAATTTTCACCACTCAGTGTTTACTTTCACACATATGACTAACCATGTCTCAAAACATATGCACAGCTAAAGTGAAAGATAAGATTTTCATTTAATTGCAAGAAAAGTTAAAGTAAGTATGGTAAAACGAGATCCCTTAAATGAGTTACATTGTTTAAAGGAGTGATTTTTCTATCACTATTATATGTTGACTTTTAATCACTATTACATATTGCTTTTGATGTAATTTGTACATGTTTTGGTGGGCAGAAGAAAAGATAAGATGGGCTATTGTAAATTGGTAGTTTAGACATAATCACCTGTCATGGATAGAATAATGTCCTTGTATCTTAAGGAGCACAATACACAGAAATAATTGTTTTTAAATGTAAGAGTCAAACAAAATGTCTAACTTAAACCATATAATGCATATTAACATAAATAAAGGTGAAAGACCTTCTGGGTCATGTATGTGTCCTTTTAATGAGGTACCATGGAGACAGGCACCATAGAAACAGGTACATCTTGTGTTTTACTTTTCTAAACCCTTATGCAATTCCTTTAACTTTATTTGTACATAGAAATCTATAGGGAAATATGAGATAATTATCTAGATAATTCAAAATTTTAAAGGCACACTTCATGTGCTCTTTAAAATGAATAGAATTTTTCATTTGATTTTAGGCAACTGTCTACAGCTTCTTCAAAGAAGCCCTAGAAAGTATCTCAGCAGATGTTAAAATCAGGTGGTTTCTGTTGATTAGTCTTTAGGGACTGGAATGATGAAGGAGGCTCAAAATAAATAAATCATGGTAGTTAATGTGTCCCATTTCCCTCTTCAGGGCATTTTCTAATGCGGAAATTTCCCCTAAAACATTCAAAAAGCCGTATTTTTCTCCTATAGAAATACAAGATAAAGATTATTTAACATAGAAAAAATTCCAAGATCAAAAAGTGCCTCCTGAATAATCGCAATGTGATCAAAGCAAATTTATTATGTTTCCATAATGTTATTTATTAAATTTAGTTCCCCGAAAAGTGATAATCCACAGACTGTATTCATGGAACCACCAGATAGTTTAATTACCTAATACATCTTACTCACTAAGCATTCTACACTAATAGGGGTTGTTTTACATTTCCTCAGCTATCCCATTTGATTCTTTTTGATCAAACGAATCAATAGATCCATCTTTTCTATACGAGTTAAGTGTCTGATGCCTCTGGGCCCCTGCTGATTGTGCTGCCATGGAGAGGTTTGGACTGAGGAGTCTGATGAAAGTTACCACCCAAAGAGTTCTTAGAATCATTCTTCCGCATCACAGCTGCTGCCTTCATCTGAAGAATGAGTTCTGTACACAATCAGTTCAAGTTCATCCTGGCAGAAGTCTGTGGAGAAATAGTGAAGATAATCTATTTTTAAATGACATTAGTTTTGCTTAAGTGTGTATATATAACCTGAAAATCCTTCAGACTTGCCTCTTAATATTGAGGTTATAGCCGGGTGTGGTAGCGCACGCCCGTAGTTCCAGCTACTTGGACGGCTGAGGAGGAAGGATCACCAGAGCCCAGCAGGTCGAGGCTGCAATCTGGGCGACTGAGTGAGACTCCAACTCAAAAAAAAAAAAGAAACAATTATAGAAAACTAATGTACAAATGATGATGGGTTCTATCTCCATCCCCAGTCCCTAATTTTTATTACTATAGAATCTTGATGTACTCTCAGTGTTTCAGTATAAGATGATGTCAGGAAACACCTCTTTTTCCGTGACTTTAGCCGTATAGTGATTTATCGTTATTACAGGAAAGGAGTGCACCGAGCAACTTGGCCAGGAGCCACTGAATCCTTTCCTTTAAAATACCTGCTTTGCTTGTATTGAAGGAAAAAAAAAAAAAACCCTGCTTGCGGCTCCTTTGTTTGGAAAGCCTGCTCTCTTGATATATGTCCTCTTACCTATTTAGAGAGGGACTTGTTCCTTTGTTTAGGGTCTAGTGGGATCTCCCCTGGGTAAAGTTTAATGGGATTACTCCATGAGAAGGTGGTGAGAAGATTTCATCAGCAGCCTTCCAACTCTGACCCAGCAAATTTATAAAAAGCGTAAAGATATGTCCTCCTTTTGCTGAGACACTTACCTGAGTGTCCCTACAGAAGACCAGCTACAGGATGTCGGCCAAATTTGTCTTTGTTCCCTCTTATCACCAAATAAGCTATTCTAGGCCTAATACTCAAGGCTGCTTAAACTGAGATTCCCTCATTCTGGAAAATATCGAAAGAAAGCAGTATAGGGGATATTTAAGTTTTCTGAGTGTTATATTTGATAGGGAGAAAAAGAAGTGTAGGAAATCATTTGACTCACTTCTGTCTCTTAGCATTGTGAAATGTGCATCTCTATGAAATTTAAAGAAGAGAAATGGTCAATCTTTGATGAAGGAAGCCTTCATAATTTTTCAAGAATAAAACTGTTTGTGTTCTTCCTTCTAGTGCATTATTAAAGTTTTTCTCCACTGATTTTCCAGATAATTATCTCTAGGAAAATATCCCTTCCATTGATCTCTAGTTTCACAGACAGCAGAATGAAGTTGCTCTTTCTTACTATAGTCTCTAAAACCCACTAAAATGAACAAAGAAGACAAAGGAAAAAGACTCCAACTTCAATGAAGCTGGGAAATGGCTACAACCATATTCCAAAAAAATTATAGGAATAACTGACAAATCCAACAGGACAATGTCAAGGACAGACACACACTGTAGGGTTCTGGCACTGCCTCAGCTACAGTAGACACTACTGGTTGTCTACTAGATGACTACTCTCTTCACTACCCGTTCCTCCTCAGCACTGCTTTATTCTTTACCAACAAAGCTTTGGGAGTTTTTTGATAACTGTGAGGTGATCAAGGACTTCTGAAGCTAATTATGATTAACAGTTTGTCCTGGTTTGAGATTGAGAGGCACAATTCTGGAAAATGTACCTGATAGTGTGCTTCTGGGAAACATGCTCACTTTAAAGAGTGACACTGATAAAGGTGAGCTCCTTGTTATTATCTGCATGTGACTCCTGGAAATATGGCAACTGTCTTTGGATGAAGGGAGTCAGTCTAAGGGAGAAGAGTGTGTGTCAAATTTGGCAGTCAGAGAAAATGCAGAGCATTTGAGTCTTTGGTAAGGTCTTTGCTCCACTAAATGATCACCACCCTGAAAGTGTGTTGCTGCTGATTCTTTTTTTTTTTGAGTTGGAGTCTCACTCTGTCACTCAGACTGGAGTGCAGTGGCCGCTTCCGGCCACCGCATCCTCGACCTGCTGGGCTCCGGGGATCCTTTCTCCTCAGCCTTCTGAGTAGCCGGAATTACAGGCATACGCTACCACGCCCGGCTGATTTTTTGATTTATTATAGAGATGAGGTCTCGCTGCCCGGGCACGTCTCGAACCCGCGGGCTCAGGCAATCCACTCACCTCAGCCTCCCAAAGGCGCGGGATTACAGGCTGAGCCACCGAGCTCGGCTTTCCTGCTGATTCTTATAATGTATGTCCTGGTGGTTTAGGCTCTTACTTGATCTAAAAATCATCCTGATATGGCAGGATTCTCAAAAAGTAGGGCATATCTCTGACAGATCCACTAATCCTTTTCTATAGTGACAAGATTTAGGGGTGAAGATCATCTGCAGAAACATTCCTTAGCCCTAGACCTTAAAACAGAATGGGGGAGATATGGGAAAGAACAGGGTATACATCTATTCAGATGTGGCATTTACAATTTATTCACATATAGTATTAATAAGAAAATATAGGAGTTATAGTTTTAGATCAGATTATAAATGTTTAAGACTAAGAATTTAGAAATAATAATAGTTAATGTACTCTTGAAGGTGGAATATGATATAAATAAATATAATTAGGTTAAATTTCTAATCATTCATATTGGGAGTTAATTGATACTACTTAAAGCAGACACATTGAGCAGTAGATGTGTAAATACATGTAAAGATGTAAAGGAACATAAAAGAAAAATTTAAGTTGATAACATAACTACCAAAATCAGGAAATGTAATAGAGAAGGAAAGTGGGAGAGAATATGAGTTTCTCCAGTTTACTCACTGTTTAAAGAGGGCAGTTCATATGTACTCTGTAAACATGAAAAAATAAGAAGCATTAAAGTTGTTGAAAAGTTTAAACATCAACAAAACAGTGTCTAAAAATGGAGAATGTCCCCTCTAAGTCATTGATTGGAAAACATACCCCAACAAAACACAGATAGATCATATGTAAAAATTAGATTGCTGGGCTGGGCTTGGTGGTTCAGCCTGTAATCCCAGCACTTTGAGAGGCCGAAGCGAGTAGATTGCCTGAACCTGAGAGTTCGAGATCAGCCCAGGCAACTTGGCAAGACCTCGTCTCTACAATAAATCAAAAAAATTAACCGGGTGTGGTAGTGCACGCCTGTGGTTCCTTCTGGCTACTTGGAAATCTCGGGAGGAAAGACCGTGGGAGCCCAACAGGTCGACGCTGGGGTGGATGTGAATGTGCCACTGCACTCCAGCCTGGGTGACAAAGTGAGACTATGACTCAAAAAAAAAAATTAGATTGTTTAAAAAGCAGTAACAACAAATCATATAAGAATTAAGAACAAACAGATCTGTAATGTCAGTAAATATGAAAACAATAAACTCAACTATTAAAAGAAATAAACTCTCTGACCGGAGGAAAACCTCGAGACTTTAGAGTGCTAATGAGGTGCTGCCCTGGTATAAATGGAGAGAATGCACAGTCTTAAGTTGCACTTGTTCATTTGTTTCTGGAAGCAGCACTCCTTGTGCTTATAATCTCACAAAGTCATGAAAACATTTCTTCAGTTTAAGGCTCCAACCCTTTCTGTTGACAATCAAAACTCTATTTCAAGCTGGATTAGAAAGATGTTATGCCATCCTCTCTTATTGCTTTGATTTTTCCAATCTTTCTCCTGGCGAATACAAACATTCCCTTTCCTCACATCCTCAGAAAAAAGTCCTGCCCATGTCAAGTTATCAGCTATCAACTGCCTACCGCATTCAAGAACATAAAGACTTTGTTTTTAAAATTAGGTAGTTGGGAAACTCTGTGATACTAATATCCCAAGAATTCTCCCACATTAATTCAAGCATGTGTGTGCTAACATAAACCAGTTGCTGGCACTGTGAAGCTAAATAAGTCTTGATGACACCCCAGGCTGGATGTTATAGACTATGAGTTTACGATTAGATTAAAAAAATAACAAAGATATGCCATCAATATGGAAATTATGTCACTGCATTTAGATGGGTACATCATCAATTTCAATGTTTCAACAGACTGGAGTGGGTGAGTGTGTTAAGATAGCACACGCTTCTAAAGAGTAAATCAACTTGACTGGCTATGAGAAATATTTAAAAGCTTGATGTGCATATTTTGAAACTCGTACATCATGGATGGACAGGTCAAACTCCATTTTGGTTTAAAAGAGCAATCTCCACCTCTGTGGAAAGACAACTGTATGATGCAATCAGGTGTTTGCAATGTTGCAATTTGTTCGCACTAACAGTTAATGTGTCAGCGTTTGAGAATGATTTACTGAATACAAACCAGAACAGATTCAAGGGTATCTACACAGCATCACTCTCACTGGCATTTTGATATGCCTTACTGATCTTTTGAAATAAAAGGATTTAGGTATAATTACTCCTCAGAGAATCTCAAATAAATCAGTGTATACCCTTGGGAATATGTACATACTATTGGTTTAAATGCGGATAGTTGGAGAACAACTTAAAAGAAGAACTCGCAAAGGTACTGAAAATAAATAGTCTATAGGATAAACTGAGACACTGCCCCCCAAAATACTTTGATTTCCATAGCAAGTCTATTTTTTTAAGAAAATAAACACCTGAGAAAACTACCATGAACAATGTGTAAATCCTCTTTCTTTGTTTGTCCAAGAAACTGAACTGACCCACTACAAGAAGCATAAAATCTGTGGAATTTTTGTTTCCTAGGAAATGGAATACAAAACCCTGAATAAGCTAGAACCTCTGTCTTTCATAACCAACTATAATTTTATTGATTTTCATATGTTACTCAAGTCTTGTTAAGAGAGATGAGAAGTCTGCCAAAGCAAATAGAAAGGCACATATACTGCCATCTGAGTTTTATGTTATGTAGGTTACGCCTATTGATGGAATTTAAAACTGGAGGCTGCCGGGAAGCCAGAAGGAAAGTACGGAATGATATATGTTCTCAAAAAACAAATATTACATTTTTCTAATTTCTAGTTTTTTTCCATGCAACTTTATCCATCTTTTGGTAATAAAATACATTTATCAATGCAAAGCAGCGATTTTAGCATTCTGGTTTATAGCTAAATCTGACCAGTCCTTGATTATGCTTTTTTTCCCCCATAAATTCCAGGAAAATCATTTAGGTTTTATTATAGTAAAGTTTTTCTTTTAGGATTTATGTAGAAAATATTCAAGACTTTTTCTTTCTAAGCAGTTATAATTATTTAACATTTCATTTAAAAAATCCAAATTTTTATAAATGATTAAAGCAGGACTATTTGTTTTTAATCATTCTTAATATTTCACAGAAGATTAAGGGTTCATATTTGCAGGAATCCTCCATAAATCAATCTTAACTGGTGATCACTCAGCTTCTGTCCCACTAGTTCCATCTACTCTTTTTACTCCTATGTCTACTATACAATATAAATCATATTTTATATACAAAATCTCAGATATTTTAAAACATGAATTATGATTTCCTTCAAAATTTTCTTCTCTTATTCATATATCTAGAGCACCTAAACTGTCCTCTATTTTTGAAAATATGGACACTTTCATTTTTCAATTTTAGGAATATTTCATCCCTGGATCCTGATAAACGATTTTTTTTTCTAAAAGAAATAAAACACAATTTTAAGATTGAAGATTTAAACCCAATATAATTTCTATGATTAAAAATGTAAGGGATAACTGTACCCCACAATATTAAAATAAAAAATATTGATTCAAAAAAATAAAAAATAAAATGTTTGATAAACAGCTTCACTATTTCAGCTTCAAAAAAAATCTAGGTCTTAGCAATATTCAAGTCATATTAAATTAAAATATTAATAATTTATTGTGCAAGAAATCTCTTGTAAAGCAAAATTCTAGTACAACAAAATTATCTGGACACACTCTTGATTTTCATTATAATGGGATTCTTCTGATCAGAAACTAGTACATTTTGAAGTCAAAGAATTATTATTTTAAATGAAAAAAAATGATAAGGGATTTTAGAAACTGTCTAATATTTTGTTAAGAAATAAGACATAGAGATTTAAAAATGGTTGAAAGTAATGATTTGCAAAGCAAATATGTTTTGTTTACATTTGTTTCACTTCGGATTGAACTTAGCAGCAATGAATAGATATCCCCACAAACAATGGCTTAAACTCAAAGGTTTTTGACTTAAGAAGTAAGACACTGAGGCCACACATGCCTCGGTGTCAGCTCCCTTTTCAATCTGTGAAAGGTGAATAATAAACTTTACATTTTTTTACTTAAAAAAAAAGTAGAACATTATTGGGGGTAGGCTTTCCAGGGCTGGTATGATCCCTGAAAAATGAGAGTAAAGACACAGACTTAGACTTTCTTCGTGCTCTTGCGTTCCACAGCTTGTGTATTTTGATTTCATGACCAGAAGACTATTGCTTGTCTAAGGCACAGAGTTTATACCAGGCAGGAAAAAAAGGCACAAATCAAAAAGCAAAGGGTCCAACGGAGCATGCCTACCAAAATTGCCTCCTTTGAAAAGCTTTCCAGAGATCTGTGCACACCTCATTGGTCAGAAATGGATCATATGGTCGTCTCAAGTACAAATGATCTGGGAAATGGAATTCATTTGCATAATCTGACACAATGGTTTTCTAAACAAACACAAGATTCTATTGATCAGAAGGGAGGGGCATGATGATGAATAGCATCTGCCACAAAACCTACCTCATTGAAAGCCCCCAATAAGCCATCGCATAGATGCATACTTGCACAGATCAAAACACAAATTTACTGAGTTTATTAATTTTATTTCAATATTTCATTGAAAGGTGCTATTTCCACTATTCATTCATTAATACAATATTAAGCATATCACTAATAATTGGACGTGCTTTTAAAACTTGTAAGAAAACATATAGTAACTTGTTTCCTGATATTTTTGAGTGTCGATAGTCTAAACAAGTATTTTGTTTAAAAATATCAAATAAAATACTTCAATATAAATATCAATCAAATGAAAGGGAAAATAGTGGACAAATTTTTTTTAAATTTTCATGATCTTTTATGAAGTTGTACAAAAGTGTAGAAAGCAAGAGCATCAGCTGTTACAATAATTAACCTAAATAATAAATAATAGCCATTATTGATTGAGCATTTGTATGTCAGGAATTTCACATGATTCAATTCACTTACCCTCACATATATATGTAAAGGAGGCAATATTATTTGTCACATTTTCTAGATGAAGAATGTGAAGTAGAGAGTGATTATGTCATTTGCGTAAAGTTGCATAATTAAATGACAGAACTAGAATTTAAACTCAGACTTTTTGAACACAGAGCCCATGTTTTTAGCCAATATGTCACAGTAATTAAATCCAAATGTTATAACATTTATTTACCAACTATTTGTATGCTTTGTGAACCGTAAGCCTACACAAAAGGAAACTAAAATAAATCATTTTTAAAGTGCATACAAACTCTGCATTCAATTTCTAGGGGCATGTTTGTTTTATTTGGGTTGTCAAAATAGCATCTAAGGTAGACAGAACATTATCTGGAGAATCAAGTGAAATTTAAGCAGGACAAATGTTACATTCCTGAATTTAAATTCAAATATTATGTCAGAAATATGCAGGAGAAAGACTGACACAATGCATTTGTAAAAATACTTGTAATATCTATCTAGGACAATGTATATGAAAGTACTTTCAAAACTTCAGTGTCTATATAAGTGATATCTATTTTTATTAAATGCCACTCTATATATCTAATAGGTGTATGCTTACCATGTAGATAGGAATAAATTATTTAAAGTTATGTTAGCAATAAAATAAATGTTCCATAAATTTGTTGAGAAACTACTTTGTTTCAGAACTTACTTGGAATCCAAAGATCAAAAGGCACAATCTCTGTCCTGAAAGTACTTGGAGATTAGTGGGAGAGAAACCATCAAGAGATAACTGCAAATGCCTAAGAACTGTGATCAAGATGATCACAGTCTTATGAGGTTAAAGATAAACCCCTAAGCCAAACAGAGAAAAATAGAGATACTTTTAAGACTGTAGGATGCCTTACTCAGCATTTTGAACTCTATGGAACAGTTAGGCAGTGGAGTGGGAGGTGCAGAGGGTGCCCCAAGGACAGCAAATATCATGAGTAAGCCCCTGAGACCAGAATCAGTGCAGCCAGTGAGGAAGCCTCAGGAGTTGTGAGTTGCTTGACAAAAAAATCATGGAAGGTCATGCATGGGGTGGTGAAGGCACTGGAAGTAGAGGAAGCGCTTTGCCAGAGTTTACACTTTATTATGTCAGGGATGATGCACTGCAAGAGGGTTTTAATCCAGAACAGGTCATTGTTAGATCTGTGTTTTCAGGTTTTCCTAGGCAAGTCACTTCACTATTTGGAGGCTCAGTTTTCTAATTTACAAAATAAGAAAGTTTCTTATTCTTATTTATAAAAATTCATATTCTCTTTTTAAAAATAAAACTTTTGAAAGACATGGGAGAGGTTTGGAGTACATCATTTCTGAGATCTTTTCTGACTAGAAGACTTGGAAAAGCAGTTAAAACAAGACAAATTTTGTCCTCCACTAGGCCTTAAAGGTTAAAAACAGAGTTTTAAGTTATTCGGTCCTTACAAGGGACTCAAATTCTATTACCCACGTGCTACTCAGAGGGAAACCCTATGTAAGTAAACCCTATGTAAGTGAATTCCAGGACCATGAGTGCGCATGTGTTGGAGAGGTGGGAATGAGGAAGAGGGGAAACTGGAGTTCACTGTTGAAATAGAAGCAATACATAACAGTATTACAAGCAGAATTTCGAAGATAATAACTTCTAATGATAAAATATCAGATAATCCTTTATTATTGCTGCCACTACTGGCTTAGAAAAAATGGCTAGAGATGTTCCTGAAATATATTTCTATGAAGTACCTTTGCTTCCAGAATATTTTTCCTGTTTAAACAGCATCAGAAAATAATTGATCATCTGCTCACTCTGTAGAATGTATTTATAGACCAACATTCTGGATTGTTTCTCTTTTATTCTGCTGCCGCATGACAAGCTAGAGAACAGTCATAAGTATTCATCTTCAAGTACAACTCTGTCCTTCAGGGCACCCTTACAACAAGGTCTTGAAAGTTATTAATGCTTCCATCAACTCTTCTTTACCTTAACAAATGCACTTTCAAAAATATCAAAGAATGACTTTCTCTTTCTCTCTCTCTTTCACCTACACAGCACCTCCCTCCCTATGTACACTATCAACCTGCCCTCCTCACACCAACCACCTGTCTTGACTTGAAAGTATAATGCAGTAGCTCATAATATTGGTAACAAATGCCTTGAGGTCTCAATTGATGTTCTTGATATGCCTATTAAAATCGTTTTAAATCAAGTGTGAATTGTTCTAATCACTACCCTAAACCTGTTCATTTTGTCTCTTTTGCTTACCTATTTTTGTGAGATTTTTCTAGTGAGTTTATTGGACCTTAGTAGTATCTGATGCCTCCTATTATATCTTGGTCTATGTGATTCTAGTAAAACAACATACATATTTTGAAAGAAAATGCCAGCTTTACTGAAATTGGCAATAAAAACACCCACTACTATTCTCTCCCCCTCTTATTAGAGTACATTCTCATGTACCGCATGCATCTGATGGATTTAATAGAGACATAAGCCATATATGTGCCCATATCATTGAAACATTATGCATCTGCCTATTATCTATAGATCGTAATTTTATCTGCAGAACCAGATGTGCAAACCAAAGTGCTTGTGATTGAAGTACATGCTTAGAGTTACTTTTGTTATGGAGGCACTGTGATACTCAGAAGTCATAATTAGAGATGTATAAAATGTTTGATCTGTGTGTAAATTGTGTTCTACTGTATTTAAGTTACCGTGCACAGCAGCCTGTTTGCATCAGAACAATCGCTGTCTGGTTATGAACTCAGTATACAAATTATCAGCCATTCTGAGTCTGCCTTTGAGCTGTAGCCTCCCACTTCAGGCATTCAGTGCAATAAGTGTCAAGTAATATCAATCATTCTATTTTTACTGTGTCCCTAGCAAGAGATGGCATTTGTTTCCTGATTCAGAAGATAAGCCAGCCATGATGGGAAAAAAAGTGTAAACATGAAAAATCACGCCTTGTAGAGAAAATTTTGAACTAAATCATGACATATTAAATATCTTTCATTAAGTGGAATTTGGTAAAATTTTAATTAACTAAAATAAGAGGAAAACAAAAACTAAGAATAATAAAGAATCAGAAAGGAATTTAAATTTCACTCTAAAGCCAAGTGTGCTATTTTGTAGAGGCATCTGATTTGATTGTCAGGTTCTTTCCTTGGGTAGAGTGGACCCCTCTGCATTTGTTTGCACTGACTTCCTCTGTTGCAGTGGCATTAAGTCTATTCTACAGATGTCTTAAGGCTGAAAACAGATTTCCATTAATAAACTAAATAGGTTTTTAAAATATTTTTCATTCGTAAATTGAAATCTGCAATTACCTTCAGTGAATTGTTTTTCTTTTAAATAAACTAATATACTCAAAAGATATTGAGCCCAACGACTTCCCCATTGTCTATTCTAATCTGAATATTATTCATAAGCAGCTTAGGATAGACGAAATCATTTTCCCAAAGAAAAAGCTCAAATGGTGTGTGTGAATGTATACGATGAGGCTTTTAAATTTGTGACACTAGATATCAACACCTGATCTGTAGAAACAGTATCTGAAAACATTATTTACAGACAAATCTCTCTAAGGGTTGAGTGGCCATCAAGTGTCACCTGAACGCAAACCATCAGCACTTTCCAACCAGATTGTGCTGTAAACATTCTTCCTATACAGAGCATAAAGCCCAAGTAGCACTAGAAGATATCGTTAATACATTTCCCCAATCCCAATAAGAGCCACAAATTTCAAAGGGCAACAATTCCAGCGGAATGGAATGTGAGTGAGAAGTTGTGTTTTCAAAACTGGACCACCCGGAGAAGGATAGAACTTCTGACAAAGCATGTCACAAGGGCAGTCAGAAGTAAGGCAAGGGTTAATAGACTCTAAGTCTTAGTAGGTGCTTTGGTGTGCTCTTATGAAGAGAAGAAAGTGATGGTGGCCATGTTTGCAGACTATCTACCACCAGGGGCAAACAGAACTTCCTCACCAGAAACCTACTTCACTTTAACATGTTTCAAGAAGGTATGAGCAAGGACTACAAGTACACACTGTGGACAACCAGATTGTCTTTTTTTTTTCAATTTTTTAATTTTAATTTTAAATTTTTTAGCACTAGAGTCTCACTATGTTACCCAGGCTGGAGTGCAGTGCTGTGGCTAGTCACAAGTGCAATTGTAGCACACTACAGCCTCAAACTCCTGGCCTTCGGTGATCCTCTTGCCTCAGCCTCCTCAAGTCAATGGGACTACACATGTGCCATCATGCTTGACCTGCCTTTCCTATTTTTTGAGTTGAAGTTTCACTCTGTCACTCAGGCTGTAGTACAGTGGCATAATCACAGATCACCGAAGCCTGGATCTCCTGAACTCAGGCAAATACTTCTGCCTCCGCCTCCACGGTAAGGAACTACAGGCAGGTGCTGCCACCCAGCTTATTAATTTATTTTTAGTCAAAACTAGGTCTCTCAATGTTGTCCAGTGTCAAATAATCCCTCTGCCTTGGCCTCCCAAAGTGCTAGGATTATAGCCGTGGCCTACCGCGTTGAGCCCAGATTTTTCTTAAAGAGAATCTTAACTGTATTTCTTGCCTCAGACTAGTTTGAGGAGATAAGTTGGGAAACGTTTTGCCGGCTCAAATATAACAACAATACAGTCTGCCGTTCAGGAGTCTGAACCTGATGTGCACAATTGAAATTTCATTCACTGCATACCCCTCCAGCTGCTGTCAGCTTCTCTCTGCCTTCCCTTCTTCACTTTCCATTTGCTCCTTGACCCAATATAGCCAATTTCAGCTCCATTACTCAACTTTCTATAGGAAACATGCCTGCAGTCTATTAGCAAGTCTGACTTTCTCACAATCAAAATTGAAGACAACAAAATAATCTAATAAACAAAGAAAAGTGTTTCTCAAATGTGTATTCCTGCCAGATAGACTCTCAGTTTGCTGTTTCTGTAGCCAACTCCTCAAAAAAGAGTAATCTGTATTAGATATCTTCACTTTATCTTCTGTTTATACTTCTGTCAACCGTGACCAAAAGTCCACCCCAATTCTTGTCCAAATTTGCCTTCTTGAGGTCATCTATTATCTCCTGATTGCAAAATCTAGTTACATTTCAATGCTTAATCTTACATGATCTTTCTCTTGCATTAGACATTGCTAGAATTTTTGTCTTTCAGACTCTGGAATCTTTGGCTTCCAACATTGCATAACCTCCTGAACCTTTCTTTCTTTTGATCACTCCTTCTTAGTTTTATTCATGCATACTTTATCTTCTGATTACTTTTCTACTCAGTTGCTCCATAAATGGAATTATTATTATCTATTATTCCATGTCTACTTGACATATCCACCAGGATATAAACATGTAATCCATCCTAAAATAAAATGCAGTCACATGTCACTTAACAACAGAGGTACATTAAAGAAGTGCATTGTTAAGTGATTTTGTTGCTGTGTAAACATCATAGAGTGTACTTACACAAAACTAGATGGTATAGTTATAGCCTACTACACATCTATATTATATGGTAGAGCCTATTGTTCCTAGGCTATAAATCTCTATAGCATGTTGACTGTATTGAATATTGTAGGTAATTGTAACAAAATAAGCATTTGTGTAAATATAAAAATAGTACAGTATAAATAAATATGGTTTTATGCCATATACCAAATTAAAAATGGTACACCTATATAAAACATTTACCATGAATGGGGCTTGCCAGATTGGAAGTTGTTCTGGGTGAGTCAGTGTATAAGTGGTGAGTTAATGTGAAGGCCAAGAACATTGTTGTGCACTTTTATAGGCTTTATAAGCACTGTACACTTAGACTTCAATGAATTTATAAACTTTTTTCTTTCTTCAATAGTAAATTAAACCTTAGCTTACCTTTTTTTTTTTTTTTTTTTTTAAGATGGAGTCTCACTCTATCACCCAGACTGGAGTGCAGTGGCCATTCCCGGCCACCGCAGCCTCGACCTGCTGGGCTCCGGCGATCCTTCCGCCTCAGCCTTCCAAGTAGCTGGAACTACAGGCGCGCAATACCATGTCCGGCTAATTTTTTATTTATTGTGGAGATGAGGTCTCGTCAAGTTGTCCAGGCGGGTCTTGAACCCGCGAGCTCAGGCAATCCACTCACCTCAGCCTCCCAAAAGTGCGGGATTACAGGCTGAGCCACCGAGCCCGGCTTAGCTTACCTTTTTACCTTATAAACTTTTTAATCTTCTTTTAAACTTCTTAACTTTTGTGTAATAAAGCTTAGGTTAAAATATTTGTGTAAAAAATATTTGTGTAATAAAGCTTAGGTTAAAATATTTTTGTACAACTGTACAAAAATATTTTCTTTCTTTATATCTTTATATTTACTCTCTTAGCTTTCTTTATATCTTTATATTTACCCTCTTAGTCTTTTTCTAATTTTAACTTTCTTCTCTTTTACTTTTGATTCTTTTTTTTAAATTAAAAATGAAGACACACACATGCATCAGCCTAGGCCTACACAGAGTCAGGATCATCAATATCACTGTCTTTCACCTCCACTTCCATTTTGTCTTACTGGTAGGCCTTCAGAGGCAATAGCACACATGGAGATGTCATCCCCTATGATAACAATGTCTTCTTCTGGAATGCTTTTGAAGGACCTACCTGAGAATGTTTTGCAGTTAACTGAAACAAAATAAGTAAAAATACACTCTAAAATAACAATAGAAAATATAGTATATCAAATATATAAGCCAGTAAGATTTATTATCATTATCATTACCAGGTTTTATGTACTGCACATAATTGCCTGTGCTAAATTTTTACACGATTGGATTGGAAGCATAGTAGGTTTGTTCACACCAGCATCATCACAAATAAGTGAGTGATACATTGCACTATGATGTTACAAATGGCTGTGACATTACTAAGCAATAGAAAATTTTCAGCTCCATCAGAATTTTGTAGGAAATCATCATATATGTGGTCTGTCATTGACTAAATGTCATTATAGTGTTCACGATTGTATATGTAGTCTTTTCCTCCTCTGTTAATTTCCCATCTTATTTAATTGCTACCTAGGTACTAATGCCAATGTCTTTAATTTATCCTTCTCTTCTATCATATTCTATGTCAAATCTAAGTATTAATAATTCTCTCTTTTCTTCATCTTCACTAACATTCCCTAGGACTTAGTTATCTGTAATACTTCATCTAACCTACTTAAGAAGTTATTAATTGTTTTAAAATTGTAAGAGTAACTCCAATCATGTCCTAGCCCTCTCCATAAATATTTTCAAGCAACTTGACACTACTAAAGCCTTTCCGTGGCCAGCAAGCTTGTCTATGACTTGGACCCTTACAGCTGTACTCTTTTAAAGTTTTCTCCTTACTCATTCCCTAGGTTGCAAACAAAATTATTTGTTGGCTAACCATACTCTGTGCTTTTAATTTGTACCACTACACTTGGGTACATTAGTTCCAAATGGTTCATGGAGTCCTGGTCTTGTATCAAATATCCTTGTCTCTGTGAAGCTTGTCTCAACTCTCCATTGTCCCTCCTTTGAGGCATGTTGAACACAAGAAGACTTGCTTCAAGACTGTAAGAATTTTGATGGGGGGACCAAGTCTCATTTATCACTCTTTTCCCAGGTCTTAGTACAATACTGGGTATAAAACATTAAAACGAAATGGATATTGTTGAATGAATAAACAAAATAAATTTCAGAAATTCCTAAGAATGAAGGACAATAATTTGTCACCAGAAATTATGTTAATTCCATTAAGTGATATCATGTTTACAATTCCTAAAATAATTAACTTAATTCTTGACAAATACCCTGTGCCAAGTCCCATGCTATGTGGGTATATAGTGAAGAGATAGAGGGGACAGTCTCTTAGGTGGAGACATATGAACACCCAAATTTAAACTAAGCTTATCACATATGAGCTGGGTACTCTTGATGGAGATATTTATCTTTTCTAATTCTTATTATCTTCATCCATAAAATGGTCATAATATAAAACTTACTTCAGAGAATTGCTGTAAATATTAAGTAAAGAAATATCTCTAAAATCATTTCCTAGTGCCTGACAGATAGTAAATGATCAAGAAATTTGATAATATTGCTTCAATATTATGCAAAGAGATTTTATTCAGCTAACAACAGAAGAAAATGATTTTGCTGGGAATCACATAAACTACTTTGAAAACAAAGACAAACAGATATGTGGCATTTGTTGATGTCATAGGGCAGTGAGAGAAAATAGCTCAGCTCATCAGTTATCCTGAGCTGTAGACAGATCAGGGGTTGATATCTATTGCTCTTTGCAAAAACTTGCTATTCTCTCTAATGGATGAAATGGAGCATGATGGCAGCTTTTGGAGCCAAAGAGAACGGCTAAATGTATATTTTCCAATTGGACACTAGATCAATCAGAAAAGTCAGGAGATTGACATTAGGAGTTAGAACAATTCTAGAGTGGAGATGATAACCAGTCTGCTGTACCTGCCCCACTGGTCAATCAGATGATACATTTTTCTCCAAGTTTTTTTTTCTCACACTCCCAGTTAGTATCTAGCATTTCAACAGCTGCCTTAGTTCATACTCATTTGTTTATTGTTGAAACCGATACTGATGATTACAATGGGTGGTATGTGTTATTAAAGTCAGTTTGTTCCACATACACTATATTGTTTTGAGTATGTTTATTAGCCGATTTCTTTATGACCATTTTTAGTATTCATTACAACAACCATCTGTAGCTAAAAATGAATTTGGCATTTTCCTTTCTAAATATACCCTTGTGACTATTAAGTAAAGAATACAGGATTGTGTTCTATGCTGACTATTCAGTCAGTCATACCCAAAGTAAAACTCTAAAATATAAAATTTACAACTTTAACATTTAAATGAAAGCATCCTATTAATCTATTGGCTTTTATTTTCTTATATAAACATTTGTTGGCAGTATTCAATGCTTTCCAGAAAATTACTCCCAGTTCCTGGCTTTATCTTTACATAATTTTTTTACTATAGCTCTAATGGATTCAAAATGTATACAAGTAACAGATAAAGTATTTTAAAAATTGATACCTATGTTAAGTTTATAGAAACTTGTATATTGCAAAGGTATGTGACATTCTAGCCAATATTTACTTTAAAAACAGAAAAGTATTATAAAAAGTGGAAGACAAATATTATAATGCAGTAAGTATTTAGAAAATTTGAGAGCATGAAAAGTTAAGATCACTGGGGCAAAGTAAAACTGGATAGTTAAAGAAGTTATAAATATGCTATTATAGACCTATAAATTATTAGCATGTAAGATTGTAACTGTTTCAAATTGAGGTCATACTATCCCCCCAGCCCCTTTTACCATAATAAAATAGATTTGTTTTTATAATTACTCAAGGAATGTGCTTGGAAGAACCAGAAAATATTGTGAAATCAATCTTAATCAATGGACTCATAGGCATGATTAAACTCATAACCAAAAACTATCTGTAGTGGCAGTTCCAAATAGTGAATCATTTGTGTAGGATTTCTAATCAGACAGCCTGTATTTTATTTTTACCTCTGTCATTTATTAGCTAAAAGACATTAAAACATTATTTAAGTTTTTAAGTCACAGTTTTCTAAAGTGAAGGTTAACAAGTTTCTTTGAAGATACTCTGATAGCGTAAAATGTATGTGCATAAGCAAAATGCACATGTATATGGCATAGAGTAAGCACCTACATAAGTTAATAATACATTTTATTAATATTTTAAGCTTTTGTATTTCTTAAGATATAAAATACATTTTTGCATATTTTGTTTTATTAATATTTAAATATGTAAATACATACATTTATGTCTTTATATTTAAAATGAGTTTCTTGTATGCAACATATATTTGGGTCTTGCTTTTTAGTCAACCTGACAATCTTTATTTTTAAACTGGTATATTTGGCCTGTTCCTTTTGATTATTTATGTGGCTGGATTAGAATCTAACACCTTACTATCTGTTTCTCTTTGTTACATTTGTTCTGGTTCTCCCCCCCCGCCGTCTACCTTTTCTTGGCTTAACTGAGCATTTTCATGATTCCATATAATCACCTCAATTGACTTACTCATTAAACTCTTTTAAAAAGTTGTAATAATTATTCTGAGATATCAATTACATTTAAAATTAATCAGAATCTACCTTTCAATAATATTATACTGCTTCATAGTGTAGTGTAAGATACTTACAACAATATTTGTAGTGTAAAGTGTTTACAACAGAATATGTATGTAAAATGTTTATAGTAGAATAGTCCTGATTCCCCTCAGCTATTTTTTGTGTTATTATAGTAATATATTTTACTTTTACATATAGTCAGTTATTTTTTAGAGAAGTCACAAGTAAAAAATAAATTTCCTCACTTTCATTAATTTTAGTTCCTAGTCTCTTCAGTTCTTTGGGCAAATCCATGTTTCTGACCGATATCATAGTTCTTCTGCCTAAGGAACTTTCTTTAACATTTCTTATAGAGTATGCCTAGCAATGAATTTCTTCAGTTTTAGTTTGAGAATTTTTTTCCTTCATTTGTTTTTACTAAATATAGAATTCTGGGTTGACAACCCCTTCCCCATCCCAACACACACACACACACACACACACACACACACCCACACACCCCTTCAGCCCCCAGCACTTTAAATATATCACTACATTTTCTTTCTTTCTGCTTGGGTAGTTTTTGATGGGAAGTTTATTTTAATGTTTATTCTTGTTCTTCTGTAGATTGCAGGGGTTTTTTTGTTTTGTTTTCCTTCTGGCTAACTTCAAAATTCTCTGTCTTTTGTTTAAAAAGTTTGAATGTCATACACCTAGATATATTTGTATGTGTGATATTTATTCTTCTTGATGTTCTGTTAATTTCTTGGACTTGCGGTTTCATTTTTATTACTAATTTGTAAAATTCTCCACTATTTTTCAAACATTCCTTCTGTCTTATTTTCCCCTTCTTTTTCCTTTGGAATTCCAATTACATATATGTTACTCTGTTTTAAAATTTCCCACACTATTGGGTGCTCTACTCTTTCTAATTAATTCTCTCTCTTTTTTTCTTTGTATTTCAGTTTCAATAATTTCCACTGACCTGTCATCAAGTTCATGGATTCTTTTCTTTGCTGTGTTGACTCTACTGATGAGCCTGTTGGATGTCTTCTTATTTGTTTCTTCTAGCATCTCCATTTGATTCTTTCTTAGAGTTTCCTTATCTGTGCTGAATTAATCTGATTTTCCATTTCATTTTCTTTGTTCCATTAGCGCTATTAGATAACCTATTGAACAAAATTATTTTAAGTTCTCTATCTGATAGTTTCAACATGTGTCATATGTAGTCTAATCCCAATGATTATTTTGCCTCTTCTCTCTCTCTCTCTCTCTCTCTCTCTCTCTCTCTCTGTGTGTGTGTGTGTGTGTGTGTATGTGTGTGTGTGTGTGTGTGTGTGTGCTGTTTCACATGATGTAATTTTTTGTTGACAACGAGGCATCTTATGGAGGGAAGCATGACTTTTCTTCAGTTAAACCTTATGTATGGAGGTTGTGTTCATCTATTCAGAAGTTGGGCTGAGTCTGGGAATTTGTTGATGTTGCTACCCTGAGTGTACCTCAGGCTTAATCATGTGTGCGGGTTCTTTCTTCAAGATTTCTTCTTTCCTTGGCCTTTGGTCACCTTTTGTACTACCCTCCAATAACGGTCTGTCCCATAAAGCTCTCCCAGCTGTATTCCATGGCTATTTTTACTCTGAGTGTGTTAGCCTGATGCTGAGAGGAAAGAGCATTCCCTGATGTTTTGATGAAGCCTCAATCTCTAGCAGAGTTATGTCCTGGGTTCTGGAGTTATGGGCTTCACAAGTGCTCTGCAGAGTAGGAGAGTTCCAGCTGGACCTAGCAGGTATCCCTATTCCTCCCCAAGAGGGTTTCTTTTCTTTTTTCTTTTTTTCCTGATCTCTTCTTTGAGATACAGAGGGTTCCACCAGTGACAGTTTTCTTTGTTCTTCCCCCTGCAGATTTTTATTCTGTAGCAGAGATAGAGAAGATGGGTTTGGGAAGAGCTTGGGCAAAGACCGTTGTTTCCATTCTCAAGTTAGTACCATGAGAAAAACTTGCCCAGGATTCTCCCAAGTCTTCCCAATTCTTCCCCATGAGCACTGCCAGCAAGAATGTGCCAACATCCCTATATCTGTAGCATCCAGGACTTCATACTCTCATGAATACATGGAATAGCCATGGAATACAACTGGGAGAGCTTTAAGAGACAGACCATTATTGGAGGGTGGTATAAAAGGTGATCAAAGGCCAAGGAAAGAAGAGACCTTGAAGAAAGAACCTGCACACATGGTTAAGCCTGAGATGCACTCAGGGTAACAACATCAACAAATGCTAGCCCATACTCATGCTAGTCCATACTCAGTCCCTAACAATCTGTGAAAATATTTCAGCTTTGTCTTTTTTACCATCTTGTGGTAACACCTGGCAGAGCTGGCTACAAGTAAACAAATTATCCTATTCTATTTATCATTACTTATCCTGTGGGCACCAGTCTTTCCCATGTTCTGGTTACTTATTTTCCCAGAAACATCAATTCTCTGATGGTTTTAAGAAAAGTCAATAATTTGAAGTTTGTATAGCTTTTTTGTTGTTGTAAGGGTGAGGTTAATATTCTTTATAGTTCTCTATATCTCTGAGCTAAAACCATAAGTGTTTTAATCACTAATTTAAAAGCAAGTATAGAAGTAAATAGGCCAATGTTTATTCTGTGAGATAGGTGTTATTATTCCTTACTTAGTTTGAATATATTAAATGAATCAGTAATTATTAGAACACTAAAGATATATCAAGACACATTTTGGAACGTTTTTTCAATTGTAGCAGAAAAAAATACTTTTAAAATTTTTATTTTAGAATTAGGGGTAAAAGTGCATGTTTGTTACCAGGACATATTGTGTAGTGGTGGGGATTGGGTTTCAGGTAACACATTCTCCAGATAGTGAACTTATACCCAATAGATAATTTCTGAGCCCTAAGTCTCCTCCATACTTCCCCCCTTATTGGTTTGCCAGGGTCTATTATTTCCATCTTTGTGGCCATTTTGCTCCCACATGTAAGTGAATATTTGGTTTTGAGTTCAGTTATGTTGATGCTCTCCACCTCCATCCATGTTGCTGCAAAGAAAAAAAAGAAAATACTTTAGATATCTTTAAAATTATATTAGAGTTCATTGTTTCTGTGAATTTTGTATATAATTGTTAAAAAATAAAATTTAAAATAGCCTTTTATAGTTATAGTCCACATATCAAAAAAACTATGTGATTCAATGTTTTCTCTCTGATCAAGGCAGACCTTGATTCCATAGCATATCAAATGAGATAGTTTGGGCTGTGGATAGCAGAGAATCTTAAATTAAATCATTTAAACAATGGGAAACATAATTCACCAAAACAAGTCCGGGGATTGTAGTTCTAGAGTTGGTGAACTCAGGGTCTCAAACGAGACAGTGCTTCATCCTACCTCATCAGTTGCCTAAAAAATTCTGCACAAAAATCATCTCCAGTAACTCAGGAAAGCCAAGCAAGAGCAGACAGAACAACAGGCAATGGAAAATGCAAATATGTTCATTCAAAAACAATGACCCATGAACTATACATACTACTAGCACTGGAAAAGTGGATGGCACTTTCCAGTTTCCACATACATCATATTTCCTGTGGCCACTTATAATTCCTTTTCTGCATCAATTCTGATTTTCTTAATACTGACTTATTTTGAGCTAGAATTATTCTAAGTACTTTACAAACATTAGCTCATGCAATCCTCACAATAAAATTATTATCATTCCCATTTCACAAATGGGGAGAGTAAAGCTCATGGTGCTGAGTTACTTGCTTAAGATCACAAAGCAAGAAAAGGATGGATGTGTAATTTGAATATGAGCCTCTAACTACGACTCTTATGTGATGTATTGTTCTATTTTGAACATTTTTCTGTCCTTGATATCTCTGATTATTTCTTTGATTGACGTTCTTTGTTCCATTCATTGGTTGTTCTTCTTTCTTCCCACATAAGGACTTTCCCCAAGGTGCTTTTTCTTCTTCTGTGAGCACCTTCACTACCAAAGTTTAAACCAGTATATTAATACCATGGCAATAATAGACTAGACAGTTTTACTGTCCAACTCCATGATTATTCCACCCATTTTTTGTAAGGTTGGAGGTACCGGAGGGCGAAGCAGGCCTCAACAAGATAGCTCCAACCCAGACCAGGAGAACAATGGGCAAAAGTGAGCCAGCAAAAATGAGTAACCGGAACTAAGACTCCAGCCACAAAGCCAGCCAGTACCTGTTACAGCGACTCTGGCAAACCCGTTCAGTCAATCACCAGCAAGCAACCCCATTCAGACAATCACCAGCAGACGTGACAGCTGTCCCAACCAGTGATCGCTCTCCCCAATCCCCCTCACAGCTTTCTCAGTGTGCCCTTTATAAACCCATTGCCCATCTTGCTGGGGGCGACTTCTCTGGCCCACAGTCACATGGACCAGTGAACCTCACCTGGAATTGCGCTAATAATCTTTCTTGGCTCCTTTGTTGCTGTTTCACCTGGTCTGGTTTCGTTTACCTTACATTTGGTGCTGAAACCCAGGAGGATGGTGCAGGGTCTCAGTGGCTCCCCGCTTCTTTCCTGGTCCAGGACCTCTCTCGGGAACAGGACCTGGCCCCAGGACCTCAGACAACGCGGTGAGTCCCTCACTTTCCCTGACTTCTCCTCCTACCCTCTGGGGTGCCCAGTCTGAAATTGCCCCTGTGTCTGGGCTCACCCCTCCGGCACGGTGCCTTTGGCTCCGGTGTAGTGAAGACGTCCCTATCTCCGGATCACCAACCCTATAAATGGAAGCAGATCTTCCTTTCCGTCCTTATTCTAAGTGGGTCTGGGATGCTGGGCTCGCTTGTATAGGGACCTGGGAATGGAGGTTGCAGCCATGGGAAGTCAGCCTTCTAAAACTGAGGTTCAGACCCCCTTGCGGTGTCTCATATCTAATCTGGCTACTCTGGGGTTGTCCGAAGATATCCATAAATGGAAGCTGATCTTCCTTTCCTCCCAGGCCTGGCCCCAATATCCTCTGGACAATCAGTCTCGCTGGCCACCCGAGGGAACTTTCAATTTCGGCCTCCTCACCGATCTCAATAATTATTGCCACTGGACTGGGAAATGGCCCGAAGTCCCCTATCCAGGCCTTTTGGGCATTGTGCTCCCACCCAGACCTCTGCGTCAGATGTTCCTCAGCCCAGGTCCTCCTGGCCAAATCCCCTGATAGGGGCTGTCAGCCTCTCCCTGTGTCAGAATCTTCCTTTGCAGATCCTCCAGAGGACCTTGGCCTTCCCCCTCCACCTCCTATCCCTCCTTCTCCTCCCCTCCCGCCCACCTCTTCTCAAATGTCTGCTCTTTCTCAACCCCCTCCTTATTCGACCTCCTGTGCCCAGACCTCTTCCACTCAGTACCCTCCGGTATCTGCTCCTGCCTTACCTCCCATCCCGCCCCTCCTATATCCGGCCCTTTCCCCCAGCCTGCCATCTCTAATTCCTTTGTCCTCAGTTCCAGTTGTCCTGGGTTCGGTCGGCTCCCCTCCCCCATCCACATCTGTCCCTACAGTCACAGAGACACCACCTCCTTCCTCAGGTCCTGTTGACGTCACACCTGACTCCTCTGTTTCCAACTCTGCCCCAGCCACCCACAAGCTATACTCTCCTCTTCCGTCGTCACCACCATCTTGCCCTCCTTCCACCTCATTCCCTACTCTTGCCCTGCTGCCATCTTACAATCCTACACCCCCCTCTAAATGAACCAGCCCTTCGGTTACCAGGTCCCAGGCTCAGTTACTGGCCCCTCTCTGGGAGGTGGCAGGTGCTGAGGGACTGGTTCGGGTACATGTTCCCTTCTCCCTGGGGGACCTGTCCCAGACTGAAAAGTGCCTAGGCTCCTACTCTGCCAACCCAACTGCCTACACCAAGGAGTTTCGATACCTCACTCAGTCATACGAGCTCACTTGACACCACCTCCACGTAATTTTAACCTCCACCTTTACTCCCGAGGAGAGCGATCGCATCACCTCAGGAGCTCGGGACTACGCTGATCAGGTACATAACTCCGACCATTCTTGGCCGGTTAGGGCCACGGCGGTGCCTGCCGAAGACCCACAATGAAACTATCAGGATGGTGCCACAGGTAGGACTAGGAGGGATCAGATGGTCCTCTGCCTTATTGCAGGGATGGAAAAGGTGGCTCAAAAAGTTGTTAACTATGACAAACTGAGGGAGATCACACAGAAGCCTTACAAAAACCCAGCCTCTTTCCTTAATCATTTAACAGAGGCTTTTACCCTTCACACTCATTTGGACCCTTCCTCACCACCGGGATCCACAGTCTTAGCTACCCACTTTATCACCCAGTCCACTCCAGACATCTGGTATAAGCTTAAAAAGGTGGAGGAAGGCCCCCCGACTCCACTCTGAGACCTGGTAAATATGGCCTTTAAAGTTTATAATGCACGAGAGGAGAAAGGCGAGGCCATATAGGCCCAGAGGCTAAAACAGAAGGTGGCCCTTCAAACCCAAGCCCTAGTCACCGCCCTGCAGACAGCACAACAGGGGCCTCAGGGCCCCCATCTCAGAAAACAGTCCAAGACCTGAACACCTCCAGGAGCCTGCTTCAGGTATAGCCAGGAAGGCCACTGGGCAAAGCAGTGCCCCAACCTCAGGCCACCAACTCGACCTTGCCCGGTCTGCAGACAAGAGGGACATTGGAAGTTTGAGTGCCCCTGGGGGGGGAACATCCCCCAGCGACAGAGTTTCATGGGGGACCGGCTCCCCCTAAAGGCCCCTTGCCAGAGGTCCTGGGCCTCCTGGTTGATTGAAGCCGCCTGGACTCAAACACCCCAATCACCCTTGCCAAGCCCAGGGCCACACTATGGGTAGCGGGTAAGTCCATCTCCCTTTTGGTGGTCATGGGGGCTACCTATTCTGTTTTACTCTCCTTCCACGGGCCTTTATATCCTTCTCAGATCTCGGTTGTGGGCATCTCAGGGGTACCCTCCAAGCCGCTAGAGATGGGTCTGGTGTCCTGCCTTTTTGAAGGTCGCCCCTTCACCCATTCATTCTTAGTTATCCCATTCTGCCCAGCCCCTTTGCTGGGACGAGACCTTCTGTATAAGCTCAGGGCATCTATTTGCCTCACCTCACACCGAGTTCCCCCAACTCCACTCCTGGCCTTCGCCTGTGCTGTCTTCTCCCCGGAGCCTTCATTCGATTTCCCCATTTCCCCCGAAAAAGTTAATCCAGTAGTCTGGGACACTTCCAATTCTGTGGTGGCCAATCACCACACCCCAGTCTCATTCGCCTTAAGGATCCCTCTTGCTTCCCTTCCAGGCCTCAGTTTCCTATCTCACACGCCCATCGCAAGGGCCTCCAGCCCATTGTTAACCGGCTGCTCCTCCAGGGTCTTCTGGTTCCTACCAACTCCCCTTGTAATACTCCCATCCTCCCGGTAAAAAAGTCGTCTGGTGCTTATTGATTGGTGCAGTATCTGCGGAAAATCAACTCTGCCATAGTACTACTGCATCCAGTGGTCCCTAAACCATATACTCTCCTATCTCAGATACTCCCACTACCACTCATTTCACAGTCCTGGACCTTGAAGATGCCTTCTTCACCATCCCCCTACATCCAGACTCCCAGCCACTCTTTGCCTTTATTTGGGAGGATCCAGACACCCACAGGACTCAACAATTAACCTGGACGGTCCTGCCTTAGGGATTCCGAGATAGTCCCCACCTTTTCGGCCAGGTGTTGGCTGAGGACCTGTTCTCTTATGACTCTGGGTATAGCACTCTCCTCTAGTATGCAGATGACCTCCTCCTGTGCAGCCCCTCCAGGGAGGTCTCTCTCCAGGATACGGCCTCCCTCCTTAACTTTCTAGCACAGCAGGGATACAGGGTCTCCCCTTCCAAAGCTCAACTCTCTATCCTACAAGTCACCTACCTAGGGGTGGCCCTGACCCCCACCTCCAAGGCCCTCACGGTGGACCATACCACCTCCATCAGGGAACTCCGACCCCCCACCTCAGGTGCTGAAATCTTGTGGTTCCTTGGGCTGGTAGGCTTTTTTAGGCACTGGGTCCCCAGTTTCGCTATACTTGCTAAACCACTATATGCTGCAGCTAAGGAAACTCCCACCAGCCCCCTCACTTCTCCCTCAGCTGTAGCCCGCGCCTTCAAGACCTTGTGAGACACACATTTAGCTTCCCCCCCACTTATGCTTCCTGACTTCCACAAGCCTTTCCTCCTGTTCACCAAGGAAAGAACGGGCATGGCGACCAGGGTTCTGGCCCAACCAGTGGGACCCTTTCACTGACCGGTCACCTTCCTGCCCAAACAGTTGGACCTTACCATCCAGGGATAGCAGCCTTGCCTCTGAGTGCTGGCAGCGGCGGCTTGCTTAACCAAGGAGGCTCTAAAGCTTACCCGTCAACAGCCGGTTACGGTCTGCTCCCCCCACAGACTCCAGGACCTCTTGGGTCATAAGTCATTATCCTTATTAAGCCCTTCTAGGGTCCAGGAGTTCCACCTTTTATTCATAGAACATCCCCAAGTGTCCCTTTGCTCATCACCGCTTCTAAATTCAGCTACTCTCCTTCCCTCTGCTGGCTCCTCAGTTTTGCCTGAATATTCCTATGTGGAGCTGGTAGAGACCCTTAGACTCCCTCTCACAGGTCTCTCTGACCAACCTCTGTCTAACCCTGATCTCACATTCTTCGTAGATGGGAGCTCAACTAGGGGACTGGATGGAGGTCGCAGGGCAGCCTTTGCAGTGGTCTCTCCTCCCACCGTGGTGGAAGCTGCCTCACTACCACGAGGGACTTCTTCCCAAAAGGTGGAGCTGGTGGCACTCACCCGAGCATTACAGCTGACAAAGGGCCGCAGGGCCACTATATATACTGATTCTAAATATGCTTTCCTTATCGCTCATAGTCATGTGGCGATCTGGAAAGAAAGGGGGTTCTTAACCATCCGGGGAACTCCGGTGGTCAACGGTAAGGCCATTCAACATTTACTCCAGGCCTTCAAGAATCCAAGGAGGTAGCCATCGTCCACTGTCAAGGCCATCAGACGGGCACAGACCCTGTCATCCAAGGAAACACCCTGGCCAATGCCATGGCCCACCAACTTACCTCAACCCAGGATGCCACCCCTGTCCTGTTTCTTTCTCCCTCCCTAACTCCCAGGTACTCGGAGGAAGATGAGCAACAGCGACTCCTCAGCCAGGGCGCCGTGGCTGGGCAACAGGGGTGGATGTACCTCAGAGACAAGATAATCCTTCCCCAGATACAGGCAAAGGAAATCATGGTCACAATCCACCAGTCTTTACACATTGGTCCTGAGGCCATGCACAGGTTTCTTTCCTCAATTTTCTTGCCACAGGGTCTCCAAGAAACCATCAACCAGGTCCATATGGCCTGTCAAACCTGTGCATATGTTTCCTCTCAAGGAGTCCTCCGGTGCCAGATGGTGGCCCACCAGCTGCGAGGGTGCCTCCCTGGACAGGACTGGCAGGTGGACTTCACTCATATGCCAAGACACAAAAAGTACTGATACCTGCTGGTAATGGTAGATACCTTTTCAGGTTGGATTGAGCCTTTCCACAAGCTGGGAGACAGCCTCGATGGTGGCTGAGACCTTGGTGAAGCACATCATCCCCCGCTTCGGCCTCCCTACATCCATCCAGTCAGACAACGGCCCGGCATTCATTTCCAAAATCACTCAGCTGGTGGCCGAAGCCCTCAACATCGTCTGGAAACTTCACATCCTCTACCGCCCTCAGTCCTCAGGTAAGGTAGAATGGGCAAACGGCCTCCTGAAAGACCAACTAACCAAACTTTCCCTGGAGGTAAAACTTTCCTGGCCCACTCTGCTTCCTTTTGCCCTCACTAGGTAGGGTGCGTGTGGCTCCCCGGGGGCCGGTCGGCCTTAGCCCGTTTGAATTGATGTATGGTAGGCCTTTTCTCATTAACACCGAACTTCCTATAACTCCTCCGCCACTAGCCTCCTACCTGCCCTACCTCTCACTCCTCAGACACCTCCTACGAGAACACGCTGACCAAACCCTGCCCCGGGTCAACTCCACATCTGACCCATGGGCAGCCATCATTCTATAGCCTGGTGACGAGGTTCTCCTTCGAGAGCTCCAACCCTGGTCCCTTCAACCTCACTGGACGGGACCTTACACAGTAGTCCTTACAACTCCTACCATGGCTAAACTGTTAGGGCACTCCTCGTGGTACCATATTTCTTGACTCAAGCGGGCCCCCCTCCCACCAATGAAGTATGGAAATCTAATGAGGTGGGACCCCTCCGGTTACGGTTTAGCCATATTGATGCTAGTAAGCCTAACCAATAACTCTACGATGACATGGGGAATGGCTGATTGGACTTGCAACTGATGCGTCTCTGCAGAAAAACTCCAACTCTACCAACTGGTTCCCTGTACATGCTATCATCAAAAATTTTCGTGCCAACTAGGAAAACAAAAGTACTGAGCTGCAGTAATGTTAAGAGATTTCCAAGTGGGCTGCCCAGGCGGCAGTGGCGCTGTCCGCTGCTGGGAGCAAGACCCCCCACCAAATCCTCAAGGAAAGATACCCCCTTGCCCCACTGAATGTTCAACTTTCCATTCTTTTGTCCAGGCACCTTGCTACAAGCAAGCCTTGGTCTGCCTCAGACCAACCAAATAACAAGCCTGGACGGGACGGAGCGTGGGACAACGCACTGGGTATTCTTGTCCTGGGCACCAGGGACAAGAGATCTGCGGGAACCTCAGACCTCCTGTGGGTAAATCAGATGGGGGAGGGGCACATAATTATGCAGAACAGCGAAACACCAAGCGGGTCATGGAAGAACTCATTCAACATTTCAATGGACCGGTGTTGGTGCGCCCCAACCTCCCAAAACCCTGGAACCCTTATCAGACAAACCCGGAACTCCTTTCTATCCTTAAAAAAAACCATACCCTGCTTAACCTTACTAACCCTGGCTTAGCAAAGGACTGCTGGCTATGCCTCAGGTCCGGCCAGTCCTGGTTCTCCCCTGTCCCCGTCACAGGAAATTGGACTCTCCCTATGCCTCCAACCCAATGTCCACCTTCACTACCGCGTTCTGACATCCCTCTCCCACATGACTTGCCTGCGGCCCAGCGTATAACACGAAATGGCACCCTAGGGGTCGGATGGGCCCCCCTCCGCCTCTGCTCATGATCACTCATGGTCCAATCAAATAACACACTCTGCCCCCCACTTAATGGGACTGCCTTTCTACGCGGCACTACCATCTACCTGGTCTTACCCCCCCGACTGGTCGGAGTCCTGCATTCTTGTCATCCTCCTCCCTGCCATTGTAATAGCACCCGGTAACCAAAGCCTGCCTGTCCCCTTGGTCGGTTCCTCAACGTCATGTAAGGTGGGCAGTTGAGCTCATACCTCTGCTGGTGAGGCTGGGCATTAGTATGGCCATGGGAACAGGGGCAGCGGGGCTGGGATCCTCACTTCACTTTTACAAACAGCTCTCCTCCCAACTAATCAAGGACATACAACAGGTGGTGGATATGGTCCTATACTTACAAACACAAATGGATTCCCTGGCTTACATGGTCCTCTAGAATCTACAGGGACTAGACCCACTAACAGCTAAAGAAGGAAGGATATGCCTATTTCTTAGGGAGGAATGCTGTTTCTATGCCAATAAATCAGGGATAGTCAAAGACGGAATTAAACAATTACAAGAAAGCCTCCAAAAACAGAGAGAAGACCTGACCAGAGGCCCATTCTCAGGGTGGTGGCAACCCCAGCTCCTAACGTGGCTTCTCCCTGTTCTGACTCCACTGATTGTTGTATTTATCCTCTTGTCGGTTACCCCGTGTGTTTTTTTTTTGAGTTGGAGTCTCACTCTGTCACCTAGACTGGAGTGCAGTGGCCGCTCCCAGCCACCGCAGCCTCGACCCGCTGGGCTCCGGTGATCCTTCCGCCTCAGCCTTCCAACTAGCTGAAACTACAGGCGTGCGCTACCATGCCCGGCTGATTTTTTGATTTATTGTAGAGATGAGGTCTCGCTGCCCAGGTGGATCTCGAACCCATGGGCTCAGGAAATCCACTTACCTCAGCCTCCCAAAGGCGCGGGATTACAGGCTGAGCCACCAAGCCCGGCTACCCTGTGTGTTTTTAGATTCCTCCAACAGCTCCTGGCAGAGCTCTCTCAAATAACGTACTACCCACTACTGTTATATTCATACTCGCCCCTTCCGTCCGAACCACCTCAGGCCCCATATCAGCCTTAAACCCCCTCCCCATGCCACCCCTCCCCAGCAGGAAGTAGCTAGAATGAGCCAGCACCCCTATGACCAAAAGGCTGGAATGTAAGGCTGGAGGTACCGGAGGATGGGGTGGGCCTCAACAAGATGGCTCCAACGCGGACCAGGAGAACAATGGGTGAAAGTGAGTCAGCAAAAATTAGTAACTGGAACTAAGACTTCAGCCACAAAGCCAGTCAGTACTTATTACAGCAACTCTGGCAACCTTGTTCAGCCAATCGCCAGCAAGCAACCCCATTCAGCCAATTGCCAGCAGACGCAACAGCTGTCCCAACCAGTGATCGTTCTCCCTAATCCCCCTCATAGCTTTCTCAGTGTGCCCTTTATAAACCCATCACCCATCTCGCTGGGGGCAACTTCTCCAGCCCACAGTCACATGGACTGTTGAACCTCGCCCGGGATTGTGCTAATAAATCTTTCTTGGCTCCTTTGTTGCCATTTCACCTGGTCTGATTTCATTTACCTTATACTTTTCTTATCCTCATACCTTTAGTACATCCTCCTCTATCTCCCTTCAGCTAATATCTTTCTTCTTTGCCCATTAAAAGAGAAAAATAATCATTAGATAACTTCCACATATTCCCACCACCAATTTACCACCCTCACTTTATTCTGTCTCACTGTTATGCTTTCCCAGCATCTCATGTTTTTTCCTCCACTCTTCATATTTCTGAACATTACAGCTTCTCATGCTCTGAATTTGAAATTATTTTCTTCTCCTTCTTGATTATTGCCACATCAATTTTCCAGTCCAGACCTTTCCTCTGAACTCCAGACTTGTATATCACCCTTGTATATCAGACGTGTTTATGCGTCTCTCTGTCTATGCGCAAAAGTTATCTCAAACACCAAGCCCCAAACTGATCTCTGGTTTAATCCACCTCAAAACCTACCTCTTATTCTATCTTCTTCATCTCTGTTAAAGGCAACTCTCATTTCATTGCTTATACCCCCAAACCATGGAGTCATCCTTGATTTTTCTCACACTCTACATTCAATCAATCAATAAATTCATTTCCCTTTACTTTAAAAATATATCTGGAATCCAAGCCACCATCAACTCTCTTAAATTGTGTAATGAACTCTTGCAACAAAGCGTATTACTTGACACCCAGTATATTGTTCATCAGTAGTAGAATCTGGCTTTTAGCTGATGCATGACCTTCTAAGCAAAAAGATACAGTGATGGTTAGTTAGGTGCTAACTTTACTGGATTGAGAGATGCTTGGGTGGCTGGTGAAGCAATATTTTGGGTTGTGTCTGTGAGTATGTTTTCTGAGGAGATTGACATGTGAATCAGTAGACTCAGTAGACTGAGAGAGGAAGACCAACACCTCAGTGTGGCTGGCCACCACACAATTGGCTGTGGGCAAAAAAGAAGAAAGAAGGGAGATATTCCTTCCTTCCTTCCTTCCTTCCTTCCTTTCTTTCTTTCTTCTTTTCTTTATTCTTTTCTTTCTTTCTTTCTTTCTTTCTTTCTCTTTCTCTCTTTCTTTCTCTCTCTTTCTCTTCCTCTTTTTCCCTGCTTCTTTCCTCTTCCTCTTTCTCTTCCTCTTCCTCCTTTCCAGAGAAGTACACCTTTTTCTCCTCCCATCCTTGGACCTCAGACACCAGGTTTTCTGGCCTTTGGACTCTGAGACTTGTAGAAGTGTCCTCCTGTGAACTCTAAGCCATTGACCTCAGACAGGGACAACACTGTTGGCTTCCCTGGTCTTGAGACTCCCAGACTTGGACTGAGTCACATTGCTGGCTTCTCTGGGAGCCAAGCTACAGGCTTCTCTGGGAGCCATCCTACTAGATACTCTTATTCTTCAGACAGTCAATTGTGGTACTTTACCTTTGGCATTGTGTGAGACAAGTTTCCCTCATAAATTCCCTTTCATTCCTACAGCTCTGCTCTTCTAGAGAACCCTGACGAAAGGCTTATTTACATCTAAGTGAGGTCACATAACTAAGTTCTGACCAATGGGAAGTAAACACAAATATCATATAAACTTTGAAGAAATGCATCTAGAGGGGTGAAAGTAGACAGGCAGAATGGCTGGAACAAAATTTTCTCTATATGGGGAATGACAAAAGAACCTTATAAAATCACTCAAAAACTATCTCTGTGAATTGTATCCTGATGACTAATTTTATATGTCTCATTTTACTTATATCAGATAGTGCAATTAAAACTGATTTAGGATCAAATTTGAATATGTAACAAAGATAACCCTTTCTTACTCTGTCAAGGAGAGAGAAAGCAAAGAGAGACAGTAACATTTATTAAATTTCAGGAGCTCACTGGCTTCTATTTATGTTTTCAAGCTTACCTCACAACACCTCTTCTTGGCAGAGTTATTAAACATATTTTATGGATGTGATATCATCAAACTTTGGAGGTTCTTTCAGAATGGTGCAGAAATGGCAGAACTAGGTTTGACCTCAGTCATTGTGTATAAATTTGATGATTTAAATAATAGATCAGTATAGTGTAGAATACATTAGATCATCTCTATGTCCCACATGGTTTGGTCCAGTGGAAATGCATCCTCCATCCATGAATAAGTTATGATTATTTTTTATTGAGTTGGAATCCCACTCTTGTTGCCCAGGCTGGAGGAGTGCAGTGGCACGCTCATGACCACTGCAGCCTCAACCTGCAGGGCTCAGGTGATCCTTCTGCCTCAGTCTTCCAAGTAGCTAGAACTACAGATGCACGCCACCACACCCGGCTAGTTTTTGTGATTTATTGTAAAGACAAAGTCTCACCAGGTTGCCCAGACTGGTCTCAAACCCCTGGGCTCATGAAATCTTCTCACCTCAACCTCTCAAAGTTCTGGGATTACAGACAGAGCCACCGTGCCTGGCCATGCCATGACTTTTTAGTGATAGAATCGTGGCATGGGCAGCACCAGCACAAGGCCTGGACCTAAATAATTTTCTTAGTCCCTTCAGGCTACTATAACAAAATACCATAAACTGAGAGGTTGATAAAAAACAGAAGTTTATTTCTCACAGTTCTGGAGACTGGGAAGTCTAAGATCAAGATATTAGCAGATGGTATCTGCTAAGGGTGCTTTTCTGGCTATAAATTCACATGGCAGAAAAGGAGCAAGGCCTCTTTTGAAAGGGCACTAATCCCGTTCATGAGAGTTCCACTTGTATGATATAATCACTTCTCAGTGACTCCACTTTATACTATTACATTGGTGATTAGGGTTTCAACATATGAATTTGGGGAGGGAACACACACATTCAGATCATAGCAAAGATGTTCAAGAAGAGTTAATTCTCTGTCCTTCCCCCTCCTTTCCACTCCAAAGAAAATTAGGTAAGGGCTTTATTAAATATTTGAGGTAAATATTTGAACATTTGAAATATCTGAATGTTTAAAATGTTCAAAATAAATAATTGTATATAAGGCGTACTATAGAAATATTTCCTTCAGTACCCAATGCTTACAATAAGTGTTTGATCTAAGTGAGTTTTTATTTACTTCTTCACATTGTAAGCCTGAGGACAAAATTATAAAGAGTTGTAAAAAAATTTGAAGAAAATTAAAATCACAGCTTTTAGATAAGGATGCTTGGTATAACTCATCTTCTGGTTTAATAAACAGAGCAAAACCATCTTGCATTTCTGCCTAGGGAGAACACCTCCAAGATGGCCTAGACCTTTTGCCCATCTTAGTCTCAAATTATTACCAAGCATACTGAGCATTTATGAGTTGTCTATTTGCAGGTGGCTTTGGTCGAGCAGTAGTTTCTTTCTTGTATATGTCTTTAATTTGCACACTGTTACATATTGTCTTCCAAGTTCCAAGGGCTAAGTTCAACTATGTCTCATTTATAATCAAACTTGTTTTAGACTCAAATTTCATTAACCTGCCCAAGTTTGTAAAGAAGAGCAACAGAACCAAATCCTCCACTTCTAGTTTCTATTATCTATGTGGAATTTTTTAAAGGAACTATATTTTAATGATATAAAGAAAAATTTCATTTGACAACACAGTGAATACAGGGAGTATACTAGGGAAATGTTCATTAACATTTAGTAATTTAGGAATCCTTAGTGCCTAATTATCAAAGTGGGTTTAATTACCACAGGCACCCATTCACTTAATTGGCAGGAACCACAAAAAGAAATTGAATGATACCAATGCCAATTTGGTCCCAAAGTCTCTTTCCATATTTATTTGTCATCTTTATAAGAAAAGGGACCATGGAGATTGCTGCTAGTTCATGTGCTGAAATAAGCCCATAAAACCATAATAGCAGCTCAATGTTCTCTGTCCTAACAGGTACCCAATTAAAATGAACAGAGTCTTGCATCTTCATATATCACATGTACATTATAAATACTCTTGCCATTTGAGAACAACAAGATAACTGGTTTCATAACAAATCTCTGTAAGTCTAACTGATATTTACCACAGGGAATGTGACAGGTAGTGGAGAACAGACAGAGAGTAAACGAGTCTCTGCAGTATTATTGTCATTTCGCTTTGCCTCGAAATACTGCTGTGTCATTGCTTTGCTTCTTCCCAAAGCCAGAACGTTCTCTGCATGCCAGTTGTCACTGATGTTGATTCCACTGGCTAGAGAAGCTGACTACTTTGGCTCTTCCCCTTGGGAGGCCAGACAGAGGTCACATGGGGGAAGCACGTCCTGTTTACCTGGGGAGAACCTCTTGTCCTGTCCCTTGGCATGTTTACTTTCCTAGTTGCCTACTTGGAAAGCCCTGTGCCTGCTGGCAAGAAGCACCCTAGTCAGTCTCACCACCTTCTCACATTTTCAGTTCCTGAAGCATTAATAAGACCTGCCTTTCAAGCAACTTTCAAAGGCATAGAGAACCCATCCTCTGAAATAGAGTGGAGAGGGGTGTCTTAGAAACTATGATAAAAATAATCTCAGGACCTGAAAAAAAAATCAACCAGTCTGGTAATGAGAATTAGCAATGTGATGCAATCATAGGAAATACCAGGACAGAAGTTGGATGGATAATTCTCTCCTTACTAGACACTTTCCTTGCCAAATCAAGGATTTTTTTTTAATATATTTTCATGTAAATTTGCTTTCTTTTTTGTATTTCTCCTTTATAGTAAATATGGTAATTAATTTTGTTAATGTCTACTACAGCTCCAAGCAAATGTTTAAGAAATATCAATTGGTTATGATTTACTGCTTAGAGAACTGATGAAACACTATTTTTTTCCTTTTTTTTTTTGAGTTGGAGTCTCACTCTGTCACCCAGACTGGAGTGCAGTGGCTGCTCCCAGCCACCTCAGCCTCGCCTGCTGGGCTCCTGTGATCCTTCCGCCTCAGCCTTCCAAGTAACCGGAATTACAGGCATGCACTACCACGCCCGGCTGATTTTTTGATTTTTTGTAGAGATGAGGTCTCACTGCCCAAGTGGGTCTCGAACCCGCAGGCTCAGGCAATCCACTCACCTCAGCTTTCCAAAGGCGTGGGATTACAGGCTGAGCCACTGAGCCCGGCTCCTTTTTTTTTTTTTTTTTTAAATAAAATGTTTTTTGAGCTCTAGCAAAAAGTCACATGTTGTTAAAAAGGAATCAGTTGTTTAAATCAATAGAATTCTAAGGATTATCTCCTGATGAGAGGACAACAATAGATTTAGATTAAGAGCATGCTATTGAGAGACCCAAAGAAACTTAAAAAAAAACCCATATTTGCTGTAAAAGTAGCGTTTAGTTCACTATATTTCATATATCCTCACCTCATGTTTACTATATATTTTGTGTATTCCTATCTCATGTATTTTATGAAATCTTAGTATTTTAAATTCTACCTCAAATGAAATCTTAGTACTTTAAATCCTACCTCAGACCCCGTAGAATTAGGCATATGTCGGGTGCCGGGTCGTGACCAATTGTATAATGGCGTAAGTAGTGTTTGTATTTAGAACTCTTGGGTTAAGCATTGTCAGCCCCAAACTAGTAGGCTAACTTCTGCTTTTACAACAGGATGTAAATGATAAAGCGATAAGCCCCTTTCAGACATTCCTACAAGGTGGCAGCAGACTCAGAGGCGCCAGCTGCTCTCTATCACCGGTTTTTATCCCAGTGATAATTTACACGCAGTGGCTATGTAAACCTGAAGGGAACAAAGACTTTTATAAAAGAAACCGCCTTGCTATAATACGCTTGTGATATTTTATAAATTCCCAGAATTAGTATATGAATTTCTATCCCACATTCACTGTATGTGTTTGCAGCATTCATATTTAAAACTTTGTTAAGTTTGGCTTTTGTTGTCCCATAATGACCATGTTATGTTATGTAAATGTTAAGCAAACAAGCTTTCCTAAGCATACCTTGGGATGGAAACTTAAAGGGCTAATGTAACCCTTTGCCTGCCGGCTCAGGTTACTTCATATGCAGGGACTGCATGGACCTAACTTATCTAACATTCCACTCTGCCCATTAAGTGGGTTTCTGTCAATCACGGACAGCACCCACCAATACCAAGTGTTCCCATACCCATTAGAGAAATTACCCAATTCATGTAAAATCAAGTTTAAAGTTCTTTCCCT
>NW_006974566.1:0-8845 GCF_000164805.1 Carlito syrichta | reverse complement strand
TAATGAGAGAGATAGAGACTTTAAAGTTCTTTCCCCTCCCTCTGTAATTGTGCATAAAAACTGCTTGCCATTGTGAATCAGGGCTCTGGTCCATGAAGCCTCTATGGGCTTCATGCGTGAGCCCAGACTTGAGCCTGAATAAAGACCCTCGTGTGTTTGCATTGGAGCTGGCTCTTTGTGGTCTCTATATCTCTCATTAGAGTCCCAGGTTCAACATTTGGAGGCCCCAGCGAGATTTTCAGAGACCTCCTAGATTCCAGCCTGAAGGGTTTTAGCCAGTGGGTAAGTGCATGCACGCTTCTGGTAGGATATCGATACCCATTTTATAAGGCCGGAATAAGGTAGAGCGGATGCACTCTAGGACCCTCCCAGCCAGAGGTCTTGGGAGACGTTCCTCGATCTCAGAGGGAGCCTAAGTGCTGGAAAGCACGGGCTCAGAGGGGGTCCAGGTGCGAGAGGCGCAGACCCAGACTAAGTTTAGTTCAGCTCCCGGTCACATTGGTGAGCCAGGCAGGAGCGGGGGTCGTCTGGTATGCCCGATTTTTCAGGCACCCACCAGACCCCCATTCGGAGGATAGCGCTGTCCTCATATCTGAAGGTAGCCCAGCACCGAGAGGTGCGGACTTGCCTTCAGATCGGCTTTGTCTTTGTCTCTACGGCCATAGAAAAAAGTATTTCTATGTTAGTAGTGTCCTATTGTCTACTGTCTTTGTGTGTGTTTTGTTGTGGACGGAAAACATGGGACAGAAACTAACCTCTCCTCTAACTCTCATGACTGATCATTTCTCAGACGTTAAAGAAAGGGCTGACAATCTGAATGTAATTATTCAAAAAAGACAGCTCCGGGAACTCTGCAAGACAGAGTGGCTGACCTTTGGCGTACGTTGGCCACCTGAAGGCACATTTTCACCACATATTGTTTTTCAGGTTAAAGATGTTATTCTCCGGGAGAAATGTGGCCATCCAGACCAGGTACCCTACATCCTGGTGTGGCAGGATGTTATTCATAACCCTCCCCCATGGGCCAAGGCTTTTGTTCCACCACAGGCACAGGTGGGACCGTCATATCAGATCCTGGCCGCAAAGGAGGGAAAAATCAAGAATGGTGAGCCAAATGGCAAGCCTCTGGAAGACAAGGCGCAGACCAAACCTCCGCTCTATCTGGTCCTGCCGGACTCCAAGCAAGAGGATTTGTTTTTTCCCCCACCTTACCCAAGGGTCCCCTTGGCACCCCCAGCACCCAAAGGGAGTGCCACGGAGGGGGCCACTGGGGAACCGGCTCCTGTGCCCCGAACAGAGGAACTCCAGTGCGGACTGGCAGCAGGAACGCGGGGACACAGGCCGGGGAGCCCCAGCACCGGAGGAGGGACCCGCAGACTCCACCATGCTCCCCCTCTGTGCTGTTGGGCCTCCAGATGAAACTGGAGAGCCGCCCCTTCACTATTGGCCGTTCTCCACCTCTGATTTATATAATTGGAGAATGCAAATGGCTAAATTCTCTGAAAATCCAAAAGATTTAACTGACCTGTTAGAGAGTATTCTTTTTACCCACCAGCCTACTTGGGATGATTGCCAAATGCTCTTAAAAGTTCTCTTCACAATGGAGGAAAGGGAACGTATTCAGACGGAAGCCTGGAAATTGGTTCTGGGGGAAGACAGACAGCCGACCCAAAATCCAGATATCATCAACGTGACAGTTCCTTTGTCTCGTCCAGCATGGGACTTCAACACGGCTGAAGGTAAGGAGAGGCTCCAGGTCTACCGCCCGACACTAATGGCAGGTCTCAGGGCTGCGGCACGCAAGCCCACTAATTTGGCCAGGGTATATGATGTTAGGCAGGATAAGGATGAAAGCCCGGCTGCCTTCCTGGAAAGGGTTACGGAGGCCTTCAGGCGGTATACTCCCATGGACCCGGAGGCACCGAGAACAAGGCAGCAGTCATGATGGCTTTTATTAACCAGGCTGCCCCAGACATTAGAAAAAAGTTGCAGAAAATAGAAAGGTTAGGTGAGAAAAGCCTCCAAGATTTATTAATAGTGGCAGAAAGGGTATTTAATAACCGAGAAAGTCCAGAGGACCAACAGGCCAGGGTAAACGATCGCCAGACCCGCAACTTGGCTAAAATCCTGCTAGCCACTGCCGCCAGTGACCCCCAAGAAAAACAGAGGCACCTCAAGCAACTGGCCGGGAGGCCAGATAGGAAAAGCGGTTTCCAGAGGGGACGCCCCAGACTAGGTAGAAACCAGTGTGCATACTGCAAAAAGGAAGGGCACTGGGCAAGAGAACGTCCAGAAAGATTTCCAGAGCCTACCTTAAATGAGCCGAAAGTCCTAACCCTAGAAAATTAGGGAGGTCAGGGTTTGGATCCCCTCCCCGAGCCCAGGGTAACGTTGAAGGTAGAGGGGAAACCCATGCAATTCCACGTGGACACGGGCGTACAGCATTCTGTCCTGTTAACGCCACATGGAAAAGTAGCAAATAAAGTCTCATGGGTGCAAGGGGCCACGGGCACCAAGCCATATCCATGGACTACCCAAAGAACGGTGGACCTTGGTGTAGGCCAGGTGTCGCATTCCTTCATAGTTATTCCGGACTGCCCATACCCCCTGTTAGGCTGGGACTTGCTTACCAAGGTGGGCGCTCAAATCCACTTCCACTCAAAAGGCACTGAAGTCTTAAACAAATGGATACCCTATCCAGGTGCTTACAGTCAACTTAGAGGATGAGTATCACCTCCACCAGGACCCACCGCCACCAGTAGAAGATATAAACCAATGGTTGCAGGACTTTCCCCAGGCATGGGCAGAGACGGGGGGAGCAGGACTAGCCAAACACCGGCCAGCAGTGTTCATTGAGCTCAAAGCAGGAGCCGATCCAGTCAGGGTCTGACAGTACCCAATGCCCCTAGCTGCAGGAGAGGGCATAACTCCTCACATCCGGTGGTTACTAGATGCAGGAATACTGTGGCCCTGTCAGTCAGCCTGGAATACACCCCTTTTACCAATAAAAAAGTACAACTCCAACGATTATAGGCCAGTCCAGGACCTGCGTGAGGTCAACCGGTGGGTGATGGATATACACCCTACAGTCCCAAATCCCTACACATTACTTACTGTTCTGCCCCCAACCAGAACATGGTACACAGTGTTGGATGTAAAAGATGCCTTTTTCAGCCTGCTTTTGGCCCCACGGAGTCAGGACATTTTCGCCTTCGAGTGGACGGACCCGGAGAGAGGCATCAATGGCCAGCTCACCTGGACGCGACTGCCCCAAGGATTCAAGAACTCACCCACCACCTTCGATGAGGCTCTACATGAGGACTTGAGTGAGTTCCGTACAAGAAACCCTAACCTGACTTTGTTACAGTATGTAGATGATATCCTGCTAGCGGCAGAGGACCAAGACACATGCCTGTGAGGCACCAAGGACTTGCTGCAGACTCTGGGCACCCTGGGGTACCGCGCTTCAGCCAAAAAGGCACAAATCTGCAGAACAGAGGTGAGCTACCTGGGGTACAAAATAAAAGAAGGGCAGAGGTGGCTGACGGACACCAGGAAAGAGACAGTCCTAAAAATACCCCCACCGCAGAATGTCCGACAAGTACGCGAGTTCCTGGGGTCAGCGAGTTTCTGTAGCTTGTGGATATCTGGGTTCGCTGAGTTAGCTAAGCCTCTATATGAGGCCACTAAAAACAAACAGGATTTTGTTTGGACGGAGGCTATGAACCAAGCCTTTAGCAGCCTCAAGCAAGCGTTACTCTCAGCCCCAGCCCTTGGGCTACCTGATTTGACAAAGCCATTTTATCTATATGTAGATGATCTAAAAGGAATTGCAAAAGGAGTCCTAGTACAGCAGCTGGGTCCCTGGAAAAGGCCCATAGCCTATCTTTCGAAAAAATTAGATCCAGTAGCGGCAGGGTGGCCCCCATGCTTAAAAATCATTGCAGCAGTTGCCGCTATAGTCAAGGACGCTGATAAAATAACCATGGGGCAGGAACTGTATGTCACTGCCCCCCATGCCATCGAAGGGGTGCTCAGACAACCTCCAGATCGATGGATAAGTAATGCCCAGTTAATGCATGACCAGGGCTTACTTTTAAATCCTGCTAGAATTTTGTTCCAGACTCCCACCTCCTTAAACCCGGCTACGTTGCTCCCCAATCCGGACTGGAAGGCGCCCCTCCACAATTGTCAGGAAATCCTGGCCCAGGTACCCAGAGTGAGGCCCGATCTCCAAGACCAGCCCTTGCCTAACGTCGAAGTCATCTGGTACACCTACGGCAGTAGCTTTATCCGGAACGGGGCCAGGTATGCAGGGGCCGCCGTAACCACAGAAACGGAGACAGTTTGGGCGGAGCCGCTGAAAGCCAGGACTTCAGCACAACGAGCCGAATTAGTCGCACTAACGAAGGCGCTGACTCTGGGGGAGGGGAAACGAGTAAACATGTACACCGACAGCAGGTATGCCTTCGCCACGGCACACGTACATGGGGCCATCTACAGAGAAAGGGAGCTACTGACAGCAGAAGGGAAAATTATTAAAAATAAGGCTGAGATCCTTAACTTATTACAGGCCCTCTGGTTACCTAAGGCAGTAGCCATCATTCATTGCCCAGGGCACCAGACTGCGGACACACCGGTAGCCAGGGGCAATTGCTTGGCAGATTTAAAAGCAAAGGAGGCAGCTCTTTCCCTGAACCGTGTCTTAGTGACCTTGCTGCCAGATCCATGGTCACCAGTATTGCCAAATGGCCCAGAATACACAGAGGAAGATTTGAACTGGATTAAACGACAACCAATGGTGCAGTGCTTGCATGGTTGGTGGAGGGCGGCAGACTGCAGCGTAATTTTACCAGAAAATCTAGGACAACGGCTTCTCACAAAAATGCACAGGAGTACACACATGGGAATAAAAAAGATGAGAGACCTAATATGCCATGCAAAGATACCATCAAAGACTCACACCACAAAATTGCACAAATCGTAGACAAGTGCCACACTTGCCGGGTAACTAATGCCTCTACACACAAATCTAACCCAGGAACCAGGTTTAGAGGAGACCGGCCAGGAGCATACTGGGAAGTAGACTTCATGGAAGTGAAGCCTGGAAAATATGGTTACAGGTATTTACTGGTGTTTATAGATACTTTTTCAGGTTGGACTGAGGCGTTTCCCACGAAACATGAAACGACTCAAATAGTAGCCAACAAGCTCCTAGAAGACATCATGCCAAGGTATGGACTCCCTATCTGGATAGGATCAGACAATGGACCAAGCTTTGTCTCTAAGGTAACACAGGGAATAGCTCAGGTTCTTGGGGCAGACTGGAAATTACATTGTGCATATAGACCCCAAAGTTCAGGGCAGGTAGAGCGTATGAATAGAACATTAAAAGAGACCCTAACCAAATTAGCCTTGGAGACTGGCGGTGACTGGGTGACTCTCCACCCCTTCGCCCTCTATAGAGTGCGTAACTCCCCTTATAAAATGGGCCTCACTCCTTTCGAAATCATGTTTGGTATTCCGCTGCCTATTGTTCTGAACTTGAAATCTGAAACCCTGACTGAATTCGGTGACCAACAAATTCTTTTTTCTTTGTGGGCACTGCAAAGGGCACATGAACAGGTGTGGCCCATTCTAAAGGCTCTCTATGAGACCGGGCCACCCCTGGACCCTCACCATTATAGACCAGGAGACTGGGTGTACGTCCGCCACCACAAGCACCAGACACTGGAGCCACGCTGGAAAGGGCCCTATGTTGTCATCTTAACCACACCCACCGCACTCAAGGTAGATGGCATCGTCCCGTGGATCCACTTCACCCATGTCCGACCAACTGAGCCATTTGCAGTACTGCAGGACTACGTGCCGGAATGGAAAAGCAAACAGGACAAGGACAATCCTCTAAAGCTAAGACTATGTTGTACTTCTTCTTCTGCTTCTTCATGACAGGGTTAGGATCCCTCCAGGCAAGCCCCAATCCCCACCAACCCGTGAACTTAACCTGGCAGGTTATAGACCTTTCTACCAGTGATGTCATTTGGCAAGCTTCAAACATGACCCCCCCACACACATGGTTTCCAGTCATGACCGGAGATCTGACCCAATTCTACCACACTGCTGCTATGCAATGGAAATTAACACAGGGAGGCACTAGCGGCAGGTACTGGTACTTTTACATATGCCTGGGGCATGACAGAGATAAAAACTGTAACAATCCCACTCAGTATTATTGCCCCAACTGGTCCTGTGTCACCACAGGTTTCATAAATTGGAGCCCTGCCAAGTCCAACGACTTAATACAGGGATAGAGGGCAGGTACCCCCAACTTCCATAAATGATGCAACCCTACCCGAGGTGAACAATGTAACCCCATAACAATAAGCTTCACCAAAGAAGGCAGGAATGCTCGAGGATGGGAGATGGGAAAAGTGTGGGGACTCAGAATATACAGTGCCAGGGCAGGGGATCCCGGAGCTACTTTTATGATAAAATTAATAGTTCAGAGCCCCCACGTGGCTATAGGACCTAACCCAGTACTTGTCCCAGAGCCTAAACCACTGCCACCACACATTAGTCTGAGTCCCATAGAGGCTATGGCAAACTCATCTAGACAGGCAAACTCCATGAATTGGTCTGGCCTAAAACCCATACACGGACACCCCATGCATCTACTATGGAACTTACTTACCCAAGCTTATACGTTCCTGAATACCACAAGGCCAGAATTTACCCAGTCTTGCTGGTTATGTTATAACGTCCAGTCCCCATATTATGAAGGAATTGCAGTAATGGGGAATCATACAACTGAGCATAATTCCAGTTCTTATGGGTGGCAGCCGGCAACTCAGGGGCTCACTCTCCAATCGGTAATGGGCCAGGGACTATGCATAGGCCGTCCCCCACCAGAATTTCAGTCCCTATGCAATGCTACGCTGCCTGTAACCAGCTCAGACTATTACCTGCCCCCTGGAGACAGCTGGTGGGCCTGTACCACAGGTTTAACTCCTTGCTTCCATGGACAGGTCCTAAGCCAAACCAGGGGGGGCTTTTGTGTGTTAGTCCAACTGCTCCCTAAAATCCTCTACCACACTGATGAAGACATACTCCACTGGTATAGCAACAGTACCCACTGGAGAAAGAGGAGGGAGCCAGTCACCGCCATTACCCTGGCAGTCCTCTTTGGACTTGGACTGGCAGGAACAGGGACAGGTATAGACTCTCTAGCAGTGCAGAGCCACCAATATGATGACCTCAGAGCTGCCACAGATCAAGACATTGAAAGAATCCATGGCCAAAGTCCGTGAAGGCTTAGCCAAACGGAAATTAGAATGAGAACAGAGACAAGGATGGCTTCAAAGTTGGTTAAACTACTCACCTTGGTTAAGCACACTATTGTCTGCTTTAATAGGCCCTGTGATCATACTCTTGTTGTTGCTAACCTTCGGTCCATATATTATAAACAAACTAATAACTTTTGTAAAAACCAGAATAAATGCTGTGCACATTATGGTCCTCAAACAACAATATCAACAGGTATCCCTAGACAACTCAGCATGTTAAAGGAATCTAAGATTAGATTCACTCTACCCTCATGAGAAGGGGGGAATGAGAGGACAACAATAGATTTAGGTTAAGAGCATGCTATTGAGAGACCCAAGAAACCAAGAAACTTATTTGCTGTAAAAGTAGTGTTTGTATTTAGAACTCTTGGGTTAAGCATTGTCAGCCCCAAATTAGTAGGCTAACTTCTGCTTTTACAACGGGATGTAAATGATAAAGCAATAAGCCCCTTTCAGACATTCCTACAAGGTGGCAGCAGACTCAGAGGCGCCAGATGCTCTCTATCACTGGTTTTTATCCCAGTGATAATTTACACGCAGTGGCTATGTAAACCTGAAGGGAACAAAGACTTTTATAAAAGAAACCACCTTGCTATAATACGCTTGTGATATTTTATAAATTCCCAGAATTAGTATATGATTTTCTACCCCACATTCACTGTATGTGTTTGCAGCATTCATATTTAAAACTTTGTTAAGTTTGGCTTTTGTTGTCCCATAATGACCATCTTATATTATGTAAATGTTAAGCAAACAAGCTTTCCTAAGCATACCTTGGGATGGAAACTTAAAGGGCTAATGTAACCCTTTGCCTGCCGGCTCAGGTTACTTCATACACAGGGACTACATGGACTTAACTTATCTAACATTCCACTCTGCCCATTAAGTGGGTTTCTGTCAATCACAGGCAGCACTCACCAATACCAAGTGTTCCTGTGCCCATTAGGAGAAATTACCCAATCATGTAAAATCAAGTTTAAAGTTCTTTCCCCTCCCTCTGTAATTGTGCATAAAAACTGCTTGCCATTATGAATCAGGGCTCTGGAACAAGAAGCCTCTACGGGCTTCATGTGTGAGCCCAGACTCGAGCCTGAATAAAGACCCTCATGTGTTTCCATCGGAGCTGGCTCTTTGTGGTCGCTATCTCTCTCATTAGAGTCCCGGATTCAACAGTGTGGACATTTTTTATGTTAAACACTTAAGTTTTGTTTCTGCATGTACTAGTCTTGTTGAAGGTTGTTAAAACAGGAATCAATGAAGTTTGTGAAAGGGTTTAGTCTTTTTGCCTCGGCATAACCATTAAAAAACATTCAGGTCAGGCTCAGTGGCTCAGCCTGTAATCCCGTGCTTTGGGAGGCCGAGGTGAGTGGATTGCCTGAGCCTGAGGGTTCAAGACACACCTGGGCAACTTGGCGAGACCTCATCTCTACAATAAATCAAAAAATTTGCCGGGCATGGTAGTGCACACCTGTAGTTCCAGCTACTTTGGAGGCTGAGGTGGA
>NW_006974565.1:0-847 GCF_000164805.1 Carlito syrichta | reverse complement strand
TGCCCAAAGGGGGCAAACTGGGTGACCAGAACCTGGGGTGGCGATGGCATTGCCAGACCTCCTTGATCAATCTATGCCAGACAGCCACCCTAAAACGGGTCAGTCTGTTCCGTGAGTTCACACCTGTCTTTGCCATAGTGCATGAGTGCGGAGGGTGGAGGCAGGCCTTCTGGGATGCGTGGCTGAAGGCACGGGACAGATGTGCCTGGTGGCCAACTTTGAAATTGCGAACAAACGACGGGCAGGAAAATGCCTTTTCCTCTCCCATCCCTGAGGGTGACTCTGCACGCTACATGGCAGAGGTGGTGGTGGTGATTGTGATTATTATTATTTGGAGTCGGAATCTTTCTCTGTCACCCAGGCCATAGTGCAGGAGCATGCTCACGACCACTGCAGACTCCAACTGCTGGGCTCAGGCATTCCTCCCATCTCAGCCCCCAGAGTGTCTGAAACCACAGGCCTGTGCCACCATGCCCGGCTAATCTTTGAATTTATTTTAATGGCTGAGACAAGGTCCCATCCTGAGTCCCGGACTGGTGTCAAACTTGCAGGTTCAGGCTGTCCACTCTCCTGGGCCTCCATACGGCCAGGAAGCCAGATTTAGCCCCTGAGTCTGGCCTGTGGTTGTGGTGGTGGGGCAGTTGGTATTATTATTCTGAGTCAGAGTCCTGCTTTGCTGCCCAGCCTAAGCGCAGGTGCCCCCTCTCAGCTAATGCAGCCACCACCATCAGGGCTCTGGCTATCGTCTCCCCACGGCCTCCTGAGTGGCTGGAATGGCAGGCATGCACCAACATGCTTGGGTCATTTTTGCTGGCTTCTTGTAGAGACGAGGTCTCACCAAGGTTCC
>NW_006974564.1:0-1269 GCF_000164805.1 Carlito syrichta | reverse complement strand
AGGATAGGTCTGACTGGGACATCCCCTGCGAGTACATACCTGGAAAAAGACAATGCTGTAGCTCCCAACACGAGATCTTCCTGACAATAGGTGAGTGTGGGTGGATGACTGCAACCATAGACACCTCCACTGCCCCTCCTGCTTTACTGCTTCAGACACTGAGGAGAGAGTGAAAGAGGTGGCCTTGCAGGAGAGACTTGATTGGAGAAAAAATTACAGAGCCTACCACAAGAGGGTAGGTTTTTGTTTAATTTCCAATTTTTAAAAAATTTTCAACTGTTTATTGCTTAAAATATTTTAAAAATATTTTTCTTTTGTGCATGCATTCCCCCCAAATTGTTTTTTCTTTCTTTTTCAAGTTCTTTCCTCTTTTATTTGTCATTTTCTGTTTATGTGTGTACATGAAAGACTGAGTGCTCATCTTTCAATTTTGTTGTTGGTGGTGGTTTGTTTTTTATCTTTTGTTCTTCTGTGTTTCTTATTTTCATTTCTTTTTGTTTATTTATTTTTTATATTTTGTTTTTATTTATTTTTTTATTTTTTTAATTTTTAAATTTTTTATTATTTTATTTATATTTTTTATTTAATATTTATTTATTTATATTTTTATTTATGTATTTATTTATTTATTTATTCAGAGTTGGAGTCTCACTCTGTTGCCAAGACTGGAGGGCAATGGTCGCTCCTGGCCACTGCAGCCTTGACATGCTGGGCTCCGGCGTTCCTTCCACCTCAGCCTTCCAACTAGCCAGAATTATAGGCACACGCAACCACGCCCAGCTGATTTTTTTTTTATGTATTGTAGAGATGAGGTCTCGTCTGCCCAGGCGGGTCTCGAACCCGCAGGATCAGGCAATCCACTCACCTCAGCTTCCCAAAGGTGCAGGATTACAGGCTGAGCCACCACGCCCTGCTATTTTCATTTCGTATAGTTTAAGGTGTCTGTCAATATATGCGTGAGGGTTCAAACTGAATTCCTTTTTTTTTCAGTCATTCTGTTTTTCTTCTCTATTCACTTTGTGCTAGGCCTGTGTGGGTGTGTTTAGTTTGCTTGGTTGGTTTTTTTATGTTGTTTGCTTTGTTTCACTTTGTTGTTATTCCAGTTTGTTTTGGGGTGTGTTTGCATGTATGTGTTCTGTTGGGTTGTTTTTTTTTTTGTTGTTGTTGTTGTTTTCATTGGTTTCTGTTTTCCATCGTTATATAGAGTGGTGGTGGATAGTGGGACTCAGGGAACACTTGCTAAGTAAACATTGTAATTTGCAAGTAACT
>NW_006974563.1:0-364 GCF_000164805.1 Carlito syrichta | reverse complement strand
TTCACAAAGAGTACAGGCAAAAGATTAAAAACACACATGAGCCAACTCCAAAAACCCAAAGAAAAGACAAAAAACAAACAGGAACAACTCTGTAAGAACCTTATGACAGGGATCAACTCTTGCATTTCAATTATTAGCTTAAGTGTGAACGGACTAAATGCACCACTGAAAAGACATAGAATGGCAAAATGGTTAAAATATCATCAGGCAACAATCTATTGCCTTCAAGAGACTCACCTCACTAGAAAGGATACCCACAGACTCAAAGTAAGAGGATGGGAAACAAAATTTCAGGCGAATGGAATACAAAAGAAAGGAGGAGTAGCGATTTTAATTTCAGACAAAATACCCTTCAAACTATTAA
>NW_006974562.1:0-861 GCF_000164805.1 Carlito syrichta | reverse complement strand
TAAGTAGCTGACTAAATAGTTAGCTAATTAGTGAGCTAGCTGACTTAGCTAGCTGACTAAGCTAGCTAGCTGTTTAGCTAGCAGACTTAGCTGAATTAACTAGTTGGCTAACGAGATAGCTAGCTGATTTAATGAGTGGTTAAATGAGTTAGCTAACTGTTCTAACTAGTTGATAAACGAGTAAAATAGCTGACAACTAGTTGGTTAACGAGTTAGATAGGTGACTTAACTTGTTGACTGATGAGCCAGACGAATAGTTAGCTGGTTCAACACATTGGATGACTACATGGCCGACTTGTTAACTGGCTTAACAAGTTGTCCGTTTAGTCGGCCGACTAGTTACCTGGGTCAAATAGTTGACTAAGGAGTTGGCTCACTAATTAGCTTGGTAAACTAGTTGGCATGATGGTTTTCTGAACTAACTATTCAGCCGAGTAGTTAGCCAACTATTTAACTGGCCTATCTAGTAGGCTTACTAGTTAGCTAAGCTAACTTATCAGCTGACAAGTTGGCCAGCTATTCAGCCAATTGGTTAGCTGACTCAACTAGTTGGCCAGTTAGTAGGCTGACAAGTTAGCTGACTTAACTAGTCAACCTGCAAGTGAGCTGACATTTGAGCTGACTTAACTAGTCGGCTGGTGAGTGAGCCAAATTGTCAGCTGACTTAACTAGTTGGCCGGCGAGTTAGCCGACTTTTCAGCTGATTTAACTAGTTGGCCAGCGAGTGAGCCGATCTGTCAGCTGACTTAACTGATTGACCAGCGAGTGAGCTGACTGGTCAGCTGAATTTAGTTGGCTGGCAAGTGAGCCAACAGCACAGAAGACTTAACTGGTCGACCAGCGATTTAGCCGACCGGTGAG
>NW_006974561.1:0-606 GCF_000164805.1 Carlito syrichta | reverse complement strand
GTCAGAATCTATAATACCAAAGCAACACTATAACACCTTGTGTTGACACTAGATCCTGTACAATATGTGATGTAATGGTCACATGATTGGCATTTCTTTCAATTTTTTGAAACAATTATCATGCCAATTGTTTGAATGAAGAAATGATAGTTAGGAAACCACAGACTTCAGTGAATAGAAACAGAAATTCACAATCTTCTCAGTAGACATAATAATTAGGGACAATTTTATCCCTCATTTCTCAGATACAAATATTCTTTGTATAGGAGTAAAATCTCACACATGTTAGTGTTTCAGAACGTCCACCACATCTGGTAAGACAGGAATTGGACATCATAAGGGTTTGTGTTCCAATTTTGTGTGACTAAGAAAGGCATTTCCTTTTTAAAGCGACAGTTGCAAATGTGTCTTACCATGGGGTAAGATCATGAGCTTTTTTTTGATTTTGCTATAATTAAACAATAACTTGCTTCACTTTTTGGTTGCTATAATTAGGTTACTTTGTTCAATGCTATATTATATAAGAATTTATTGTGTCTCATGAAATCACTCAGTAAAACGTCAAGTGATGTTTCTGGCAGAAACAAGCCTAACAGGACAGACAAA
>NW_006974560.1:0-765 GCF_000164805.1 Carlito syrichta | reverse complement strand
CAATACAAAGAAAGTGAATATATGACAGTGCAAAGTAGTATTTTCAATAAAATTTTATTATATCATGATTTAAAACTCTGTATGGAAACACGCAAACAAAACAGATTTTGAATTGGTAAATATAGCCCCAAACTTCTTAGCAGATGGGATATAAAAAAAACTCAGTGATACTTGCAACCTCAAGAATGCAGATTTATAGTCCCTGGGTGAAACTTTGTCCCCAGTGTCAACTCCTGACCTGTGGATTGACTTTCAGGCACAATGAAGAGTCACGCAGTCTGCGACTGGGCCTCCATGGCCCTTGCAGGCATCCTTCAAACTAGCCTGTCTCTGAGCTCAGAAACATTAGAAAGATGACTGGAAAGACTATCCACAGAAAATGGCAACTGGGAAAAGACTTGAATGAAAAGAGGAATTAGCCATTAAAGGTAAAGGGAACGTGGATTTCAGACTGAAGAAGGAAGAACTAGGAACAAGGATAGAGATGAAGCATTAATAAGACAGGAAAAAATCATATATAGGCGCCAAGTGAAAAAGGGGTTGAAGAATGAAGGGATCATCAACTTTACTGAATGCTGCTGAGTGGTCAAGAAAAATATTTTTACTTTTTTTTTCAAAATCAACATATTTTATTATGGTTTTGTAGTCCTTAGTAAATAAGATACCTTATTTTAGCATCTATGTTCATCAAAGATTTTGGCCTATAGTTCTCTTTTTTCGTTGGATCTTTACCTGGCTTGGGTATCAATGTGATGTTGGCTTCGT
>NW_006974559.1:0-390 GCF_000164805.1 Carlito syrichta | reverse complement strand
TAGTTATACAGCTGGCTAGTCAGCTGAATTAACTAGCTCTCTACTTCTTTAGCCACCTGTATAGCCAGCTAACTTAACTAGCTGACTTAATTAGCTAGCCATCTGGCCAGCCAGCTGACTTAACTAGGTCACTACCTAGCTAGCTATCTGGCTAGCCAACTGAGTTAACTTGCTCCCTTTATTAGCTGACCTACTTTCTAGTCAGTTGAATCAAGTAGCTTGCTACATAGCTAGCTAGGTGACTCATCTAGCTAGAAGTTGTCTATCCAGTTGAATTAAGTAGTTAAATACCTAGGTAGCCAGCGGGCAGGTCAGCTGACTTATCTAGGTAACTTAACTATCTAGTCAGATGGCTGTACAGTTGACATAACAAGCTAGGTACCTAGCTGG
>NW_006974558.1:0-544 GCF_000164805.1 Carlito syrichta | reverse complement strand
TAGTTAGGTCAGCAATGTAGCCAGCCAACACGTTACCCGAGCTAATTAGAGGGGCAACTCTTCAGTCAACTAGTTAACCCAGCTAAATAGTTGGCCGAATTTTCAGCCCAACTTATTAAACCAGCTAACATGTCAGCGGAGTAGTCAGCCAACGTGTTAAATGTTTTAATAGTCAGCCGATTTGTCAGACAACATGTTAATTCACCTAGCTCACTAGTTAACCAGCATGCTACATAGGCATGTTAACTCTTTTACCAACTAGTTAAAAAAATTATCCAACTCATTAACCAACTCATTAAGTCAGCTAGCTATGTTGTTAGCCAAAAAAGCAAGCTTGCTAAATCAGCTAACTAGCTAGCAAAGTCAGCTATCTAAGTTAGCTAGTTAGCTAGCAAAGTCAGCTAGCTCACTAGTTAGTTAACAATTTAATTCAGCTACTTAAGTCTGCTACCTAACTACTTAGCTAATTAGGTAAGTCAGCTTGTTATTCAGGTAGTTAAATAGTTAATTAACTATTTATTTCAGGTATTTAAATCAGCTCACT
>NW_006974557.1:0-412 GCF_000164805.1 Carlito syrichta | reverse complement strand
TGGGTTGCCTCAGCTTTTCTCAGTATGAAGCACCCTCATCAGTGATTTCTATTACTTATCTGACCAGGAGGGGACACCAAGGAGCTCTTCTGAGAGGTCATTTTTTCTTTTTTCTGGGTTGCTTTGGGAGCACATTAATATAGTTAGGGTTTGGGACCCTCTATAAAAAGACCTGGCACCAGGCCTTCCAAATGTGCAAGTTGGAACACCAGGACCTGGGACCCTCAATGGCTAAGTTGCTGTGTCGGGTGGACTGGGGAAACAGGGAATGCTCTCTTCCATCCACATTCGCACCCACATGGGCTAATTCCACACTCCTTAGTCTGGGACACTGGACTTAGGTGGTGGATGGATTTTCCCTCTTGGGTCTCTCAGACACGGTTCTTGGGACATGGCTCTTAGGACATCTTGT
>NW_006974556.1:0-617 GCF_000164805.1 Carlito syrichta | reverse complement strand
CCATCTCACATTGTCAATCAGTGGCATGTTATCATTGAATTCACAGGTATAAGGGAAGAAAAATTCAAAATTTGCTGGGCTCGGTGTCTCAGCCTGTAATCTCGTGCCTTTGGGAGGCTGAGGTGAGCGGATTGCCTGAGCCCGCGGGTTCCAGACCTGCCTGGGCAGCGAGACCTCATCTCTACAATAAATAAAAAAATCAGCTGGGCATGGTGGTGCATACCTGTAATTCCGGCTACTTGGAAGGCTGAGGCAGAAGGATCGTCAGAGCACAGCAGGTCGAGGCTGTGGTGGCCGGGAGTAGCCACTACACTCCAATCTGGGTGACAGAGTGAGACTCCAACTCAAAAAAAACAAACAAACGAAAAATCCATAATTTAAAAACTTCAGAAGTATAGAATGATTGAATTATTAATGCTTGTTAGTCATTTCTTATTAAAATGCTAAAATATGAGTCATTAGTTGAACCTGCCTTTCTCTTGACTTAGATTTATAGCATATTGATTTGCAGGCATGATATAACGTTGGTTAAATTTCCCGTTTGCTCTTGGCCATTAATGCCAGGTAAAGTCAGTCTTCAGTCCTCAGGACATTGATTATAGCTAATCAGGTCCTTT
>NW_006974555.1:0-318 GCF_000164805.1 Carlito syrichta | reverse complement strand
TAGACCCCAAAGTTCAGGGCAGGTAGAACGTATGAATAGAACATTAAAAGAGACCCTAACCAAATTAGCCTTGGAGACTGGTAGTGACTGGGTGACTCTCCTCCCCTTGGCCCTCTATAGAGTGCGTAACTCTCCTTGTAAAATGGGTCTCACTCCTTTCAAAATCATATTTGGTATTCCGCTGCCTATTGTTCTGAACTTGAAATCTGAAACCCTGACTGAATTCGATGACCAATAAATTCTTTTTTCTTTGTGGGCACTGCAAAGGGCACATGAACAGGTGTGGCCCATTCTAAAGGCTCTCTATGAGACCGGGCC
>NW_006974554.1:0-347 GCF_000164805.1 Carlito syrichta | reverse complement strand
GCTGGCTGGCTAGTTGAGTCCCCTAGTTAAGTCAGCTCACTAGCCAGCTGGTTAGCTAGGCAGTTAGGTAGTTAAGTCAGGTGGCAAGCCAGAGGGAAACATAGGTAACTAGCTAGTTAAGTCAGTTTGCTAGCCACCTGGCTAGCTAGTTAATTCAACTAGTTGATTCATCTGACTAGCCAGCTGACTAGCTGGTTAAGTCAACTTATTAAGTCAGTTGGCTATCCAGCTGGCTAGCTATGTAGCAAGCTAGTTGTCTATCCAACTGGCTAGCTAGTTAAGTCAGTTACTTAATTCAGCTAGCTTCCCAGCTTGCTAGCTAGGTAGCTAGCTAGTTAAGTCAGCTG
>NW_006974553.1:0-335 GCF_000164805.1 Carlito syrichta | reverse complement strand
TATTTTATTTTATTTTATTTTACTTTATTATTTTATTTTTTCATTTTGTAGTGGCAGGGTTTTGTTATCAGGCCCAGTCTAGTCTCACACAGCTGTACTGAAGTGACCCAGTCACCTCGGTCTCCCAAAGTGTTGGTATGACTATGAGGAATGACTAAGTCTGGTTTATTTTTTAATTTATTTTATTTTATTTTTAACTATTTTTATTTTTTTATTTTTTAGAGACAATGTTTAGCTATGAGGCCCATGCTAGTCTCAAACACCTGGTCTCAAGTGATACTCCTGCTCTGGCTTAAAAATCCTGCTTTACAATGCAGGAACCACTAAGTCTGGCT
>NW_006974552.1:0-439 GCF_000164805.1 Carlito syrichta | reverse complement strand
AAAGCTCACCATACTCTTTCTGTAAAGCAGATAAACTACATTTAAGTAGGCAATAGTTAATCGCTATTGCTATATTCTGTTTAGCATTGATTTATTACAATCTGACTAATTGAATATACAATTTTAGGTTCCTGTTATACTTTGAATGCTTTACAATTCTCAAAGAGATGACATTATCTTCTGAAATTAGGAAAATGTAGCCCTTAGCATCGTTGAAATAAAATCTTCACATTTCAGAAAAATATTAATGTGTATAATTCTAGTTACTTTGCATGATAATTGTATTCAATGAAAATAATTATCAGCCAATTAAAAAAATCTTAACATCTGGATATAAAATAAAATTTGCTCTTTGCTAAATAAGGTCTCAGGTATACATAATATTTTAGGTATTTTGGTGTCTATAAATGCCAAATAATGAGGGTGAATGTGTATATAT
>NW_006974551.1:0-4328 GCF_000164805.1 Carlito syrichta | reverse complement strand
CATGACCAGCCTGCTAACAAGGTGGCTTAACTTGCCAACCACCTAGCCAGCCAGTCGTCTAACCAGCTGACTTAACTACCTGACTTAACTAGATAGGCATCTGGCTAGGCAACTGGCTTTGCTAGCTAGCAACTTAGCTAGCCAACAGGCTAGATAGCTCACTTAACTCGCTGACTTAAGTAGCTATCCAGCCAGCTAGCTAGCTGATTTAATTGACTAGCTACCTACCTAGGGAGGTGGCTATTGAACTGATTAACTAACTGACTGAACCAACTAGTCAGCTGGCTAGCCAGGTGACTATACTAGCAAGTGACCTAGCTAGCCAGTTGATTAGCCAGTTCAATTAACTAGCTGACTTAACCAGTTACCCAGCTGGCTAGCCAACTGATTCAACAAGTTGACATAACTAGTTAGCCAGCTGGCTAGCCAGCTGACTTACCTAGCTGGCACCTCTATTCTCGCAAGGTGGCTAGCCAGCTGATTTAACTAGATAGCTACCAATGTATTCTGCTGGCTTACCAGCTGACTTAACTACCTAGCTACCTAGCTAACAAGTTGGCTAGCGAGCTGAGTTAACTAAGTGACTTAACTAGCTAACCAGCTGGCTAGCCAGCTGACTTAACTAGCTAGATACCAAGCTAGGAAGCTGACTAGTCAGCTGACTTAACTTGGTGACTAAACTAGCTAGCCAGCTGGCTAGACAACTGACATAACTAGCTAGCTACCTCGCTAGCAAGCTGGCTAGCTGGCTGACTTAAGTAGCTCTCTACCTCTCTAGCCATCTGGATAGCAAGTGACATGACTAGCTGACTTAATTAGATAGCCAGCTGGCTAGGCAACAGACTTAACTATGTCACTAACTAGCTAGAGAGCTGCTTATCCAGCTGACTTAACTAGCTGTCTTAACTGGCTGCCCTGCTATCTAGCCAGTTGAATCAACTTGCTTTCTACGTAGCTAGTCAACTGGCAATCTAGATGAGTTAACTAGGTGACTTTTCTAGCTATTCAGCTGTGTATCCAACTGACTTAACTAGCAAGCTACCTAGCCAGCCAGCTGGCTAGTCAGCTGACTTAACTAGGTGACTTAACTAGCTAGCAAGCTGACTAGACAGCTGACATACCTAGCTAGCTGCCTAGCTTGCCAGTTTGCTAGCCAGATGACTTAATTGCTTACCTACGTTGCTAGCCAGCAGACTAGCCAGCTGACTTAAATAGCTGACTTCACAAAGTAGACAGCCAGCTAACCAGACGACTTAACTAGCTAGCTACCAAGCTAGACAACTGTATAGCTAGGTGACTTAACTAGCTAACATCTCTAGACAATGGATGGCTAACCAGCTTACTTAACTAGCTACCTACCTACATAGCATGTTGGCTTGCAAGCTGTCTTATCTACCTAACTACTAGCTATCCTCCTGGCCAGTGAGATATGTTAAGTAGTTGACTTAACTAGCTAGCCAGCTGGCTAGCCAGCTAACTTAAAGCTAGCTATCCTGCATGGCAACTGGCTTTCCAACTGACTTAACTAACAGACAACTAGCTACACAGCTGACTTAAATAGCTGACTTAAGTAGCTAGCTACCTAGCAAGCCAGCTTACTTAATTAGCTGATTCAACTTGCTAGCTACCTAGCTAGCTGTCATATAGCTAGCTGTCTTAACTAGCTGACTTAACTAACTAGCTAGCTGACTTATCAAGTTGACTTAACTAGCTAGCAGCCTAGCTACCCAGATAACTTAACTAGCTGAAATAACTAGCGAGGCAGATGGCTATACATCCATTGTAACAAGCTTTGTAACTAGATAGCCAGCTGGCTAGACAACTGACTTAACAAGCTGACTTAACTAGCTAGCCAGCTGATTAGCCAGCTGACTAAACTTACTGACTTCACTAGCTGGTCAGCTTTTTAGCCAGGTGATTTTTTTGCCTAGCTAACTTGCTAGCCAGTAGTCTAGCCAGCTGACTTAACTGACTTAATGAAGTAGCTAGCTGGCTAGCCAACAGGCTTAACTAGCTAGCTAGCTAGACAGCTATAAAAGCCAGCTTACTTAACTAGCTGACATATCTAGATTGACTAATGGCTAGCCAGCTGACTTAACTAGCTATCTACCTATATTTCCCACTGGCTTGCCAGCTGACTTAACTACCTCACTATCTAGCTAAACTTCTGGCCAGCAAGCTGACTTAACTATGTGACTTAAGTGCTAGCCAGCTAGCTAGCCAGCTGACTTAACTATCTAGCTACTCTGCTAAGCAACCTGTTTACCAGCTTATTTAACTAACAGACTTAACTAACTAGCCAGTTGACTTAACTAGCTGAACTAACTGGCCAGCTGGCTGAATTAACTAGCTGATTTAACTAGCTAGCTATGTACCTAGCTATCTAGCTAGCCAACTGAATAAACTAGCTGACTTAACTAGATACCTATGTGCCATAACTAGCTTAATAATATAGCTAGCTTCCTAGCTGAACAGTTGACTTAACTAGCTAAAATAACTAGCTAGACAGATGGTTAGCCATCTGACTTAACTAGCTTTTTAACTAGCTAACCAGCTGGATAGCTAACTGACTCAATATGTTGACATAACTAGCTAACCAGCCAGTTGCCAGGTGACTTAACAAGCTGGCTTACCCTGCTAGGCAGCTGGTTGACATCCGACTTAACTAGCTGATTTAACCAGCTAGTCAGCTGGCTAGCCAGCTGACTTAACTAGTTGGCTACCTATCTAGCAAGCTGGCTAGCCAGCTGACTTACCTAGCTTACTTAAGCTAGCAACCTGGCTAGCCACCTCACTAACGTGCTAGCTATCAACATAGAAAGCAGGCTAGCCAGCTGACTTAACTAGCTGACTTAAACAACTATCATGCTGGCTAGCTTGCTGATTTATCTAGCTAGCTACCTACCTAGACAGCTGGCTAGACAGTTGACTAAACTAACTGACTTTACCAGCTAACCAGTTGGCTAGCCAGCTGACTTAACTCGCTGACATCCCTACCTAGCCAGGTAGCTATCTAGCTGACTTAACCAGCTAGCTATGTACCTAGTCAGTTGGCTAGTGTGCTATCTTAACTAGCTGAATTAACCAGCTATCCAGCTGGCTAGCCAACTGACTTAACTAGCTCGCTACCTAGCTAGTCAGCTGGTTAGCCAGTTGACTTAAGGAACTGACTTAACTAGTAGCCACCTAGGTAGCCAACTGACTTAAATAGATAGCTAACTAGCTAGTTAACTAGTTAGCCAGCTGACTTAAATAATTAGCTAAGTAATTAGCTAGCTGCCTTGCTAGCTATCTATCTTAACCAGCTAGATAATTAGTTAGGTTAATTGTTATCTAACGTGCTAGTTAGGTGACTTACTAATTTGAATTATCTTGTAATCTAATGAGCTGGCTAGCTGACTTAACCAGTTGATTTAACTCGTTAGCTACTAGCTATCTAGCTGACCATCCAGGTGACTTAACTTGTTAACTAACTAGCTAGCTAGCCTACTCAAGTAGCTGACTCAACCCATTTAATAAGTAGCTAGCTAGCTGTCTCAACCTGCTGAATTAACCCGTTAGTTAACTAGCTAACAACCTGACTCAACCTGCTGACTTAGTTTAGATAACTAGCTAGCTAGCTGTCTTAACCAGTTGACTAAATTAAAAGCTGACTTAACTAGCTGATTTAGTTGGCTGACTTAACTACTTAGCTAGTTGAATTAACTGACTGACATAACTAGTTAGTTGACTTAACTACCTGAATTAAATACTTAGCTGACTATTTAACTGGCTGAATAACCAGCTGACTTAACTAATTAGCTATCTAGTTAGGTAGAACATTAAGTATCTGAATTAGTTCGCTATCTAGTGAGCTATCTTACTTAGCTAACTGACAGCTTGGTAGTTAGCCAGATGTCTTACCTAGCTCAGTTAACTAGTTGGCTAATCAGATAGCTAGCTGACTTAATGAGTTGATTAATGAGTTATATATCTGTTTTAACTAGTTGGTAAACGAGTTAAATACCTGATTTAACTAGTTGGTTAAGGAGCTAGATAGGTGACATAACTTGTATGGAGATGAGTTGGCTGACTAGGTAGCTGATTTAACACGTTGGCTAACTACTCGGCCAACTTGTTAGCTGGGTTTACATCTGGCCGACTAGTCGGCTGACTATTTAGCTGGGTTAACTACTTGAATGACGTGTTGGCCCCCTAGTTAGCTTGGTAAAGTATTTGGCTGGCTTGTTTGCTGACCTAACTAGTCGGCCGACTAGTTGGTCAACTAGTTAGCTGACCTAACTAGTGTGCCGACTGATTAGCTGACCTAACTTGTCGGCTGACATGTT
>NW_006974550.1:0-416 GCF_000164805.1 Carlito syrichta | reverse complement strand
CAGCTACCCAGTTAGCTACACAGCTGATTTAACTCACTGACATCACTTTCTAGCCAGGTACCTATAGAGCTGACTTAACTAGCTAGCTACCTACATTGCCAGTTGTCTTGCCAGCTCTCTTAACTAGCTGAGTTAACCAGCTAGCCAGCTGGCTAGCCAACACACTTAACTGGCTCACTGCCTACCTAGCCAGCTGATTTAACTAGGTGACTTAAGCTAACTACCTAGCTAGCCAGCTAACTTAGTTATCTAACTATCTAGCTACCTAGCTAGCCAGGTGACTTAAGAAATTAGCTAGCTACCTAGCTAACAAGCTGACTTAAATAGTTAGCTGCCTAGCTAGATAGCTGACTTAACCAGATGACTACATAGTTAGCTTACTAGTTATCTAACATTCTAGCTAGCTGACTTAATCA
>NW_006974549.1:0-415 GCF_000164805.1 Carlito syrichta | reverse complement strand
TGTCATGGTTTATCCTTCCTCTTTTGGCTTTATAATTCCAGACAGAGCAGAAATATAAGCGGCAAATATCAAAAGCTAAACAACAGCTGCATTTAAGGAGGAGGTTTTCTGACATGATTTCATTTTCTTATTTAAAAAATTTCAGTTGAGTTAGAAAACCTTTCAAACAAAGTAAAGTAACAGACACGAATTTGAGATTAAGCAAATGTTAATAAGCTTAGATTTTTTTGTTCTCAGATTAATTTCTCTACAGAAAAAAATATGAATACAGAAAGTCATATACACAATCTTTAATTCCTCTTCCATCCCCAAAAGTTTTTGTACATCATTCTCCTGCACAATTTTGTATTTATCCTGTGTGTGTGTATGTGTTTGTGTGTGTATATGGAGTCTCCACAAAAAAATAAATATTATT
>NW_006974548.1:0-356 GCF_000164805.1 Carlito syrichta | reverse complement strand
TCTTTCCAACTGTTCCCTGATCCCTGTCATATTTTGGGGCCAGTTATTGGTGACTTCCATTGTTTGGGCAACAAGGTCTGATTTCTCAGGAGTTTTGTCTTTATTAGACTTGGAATTGCCTGAGGTATTACTTTGACTTTTCTTCATTTGTGACAGATCTCTTGGGGTTTTTTTGTTTTTTGGTTTTTTTTTGTTTGTTTTTCCATTCTGTTATCAGTGTCTGTGGAAGAGGTTTTCCTTTCTGATGATTCCTCAGTCCTCTATTCTTCCCTGATCCAGACTCTGAATCCAGACTATCTATTTTGAAATAGGATAGTGGACAGCTTTGCTGTCTCTTGTAGCTTTTGAAATCCGAT
>NW_006974547.1:0-3227 GCF_000164805.1 Carlito syrichta | reverse complement strand
AATTAGGAGGCCTGGTGCAGTGACCCATACATAAACTCCCAGTGCTCTGGGAGGGAGAGGCAGGAGTATGGCAGGACCCCAGGAGCCCAAGCCAGCTCAGGCCATGCAGGGAGACCACATCTCCGTACCCATCAAAAGAGGAGGTTTGGAGTTGAGGTGTATGTCATCCCAGCCACTCTAGATGCTGAGGAGGCAGGATCGTCAGAGTTCATGATTTTGAGGCTGGCGTGAACAATAGTCATGTTCCCTTGCCCCAGTCCTGGCCACAGAGCCAGACATTGTCTCCGAAAACATCAGAATCATACACAGATTTTCAACTGCACATGGCATGTTCACAGGGTAATTGACTTTAGAGCCAGGAGCAATGAGATTGGGAGAAAAAGTAATGCCCCCAGGTGAGGGATGTGTCCCTGGCATCTCCTGTAGGCAGGTCCTCATTGTAGAGTCAGAAGTTCGCCTGTCTTTGGAACATTTGTCACCTCAGAGAGGAGATCCAGTAGGAACCCAACAATGGAGCCTCCAGAACTCCCACACCAAAGTGGGGACAGTCATTGGGGGTTGAGTCTGAAAGGTGCCAAGCATGTGAGACCCTCAAATATTGGGGGGACGAGGGGAAAGGACTGAGGGCAGAAAGTTTGCAGTAGAATGGATTTCTTTCTTTCTTTCATTATTTCTTTCTTCATTTTATTTCCTCACTTGGTTTCCCAGGTTTCTCAGAAAAAGCCCAACTCAGGTCATCCTCTCGACCTGGGCATCCCAAATTGATGCGATCACAGGCTTTCCATTTGGTTGACATCTTTGTCTTCCTGTCTTGTCTTGAACTCTGGCTCAGAGGTGACCTGCCTGCCGAATCCTGCCTTCAACAAAGGTTTTCTAGCTTTTGCTCGTGGTCCAGGTGGTGGCTTGCTATGGTGTCCAGCCTGGTCTCAAGATCCTGGGCTCCGACAATTTTCCCTTCTTTGCTGCCCCAAGTGCTGAGGTGACAGGCGTGAGTCAACCAGCCATCCCCACCCTCTCAATGGTTTGAGAGTCAGTTCCTCCCTTTCCCCGAGGCGGCCCTGAGAGGAACCAGCATATCCACCCTGGGAAACAGGCAGGCCGTGGGGTGGGCAGTCCGGCAAAGAAACGTCCTTCTGCCAGGCACTTCCCCTGGGAAGGGTTCAGAAGGCAACTCCGACCACCCTCTCTGGGGTCCAGGGTCATCAGAAGGTATCGTGTTGTGGAGCGTGGGCACAGGGGCTCACGAATATCATCCCGGCACTATGGGAGTCCGAGCTGAGAGGATGGCCTGAGCCTCCAAGTGTGAGACCAGCCTGGGCACCTTGGTGAGACCTCGTCTCTACAAGAAACCCAAAAAATGAGCCGAGTGTGGTGGCACATGCTTGTTGTTCCGTCCACTAGGGAGTCCACGGTATGAGGATCACCAGAGGCCAGCCAGTGGAGTTTGAGGTGGCCGAGAGCGGGCCCCTGCACTCCGGCCTGGGTGACAGAGTGGGACTCTAAATCAGAATAATAATACCAACCACCACAATTACTACAACCACAGGCTGAGCTCAGGGGCTTAGCCTGGCCTCACAGTCCTTCGGAGTCCCAGGTGAGTGGATGGCCTGAGGCTGTGGGTTCAACACTACCCTGAGACACGAGGTGAGAACTTGTGTCGACCGGCAAAAGTAAATCCAAAGATTAGCCGGTTGAGGTGGTGCTGGCCTGTAGTTCCAGCCACTTGGGGGTCCGAGGCGGGAGGATAGCCTGAGCCCAGCAGGAGGATTTGCTGTGACTGTGAGCATGTCTCTTCACTCCATACTTGGAGACAGCACGTGATTCTGACTCCAAATAATAATAATAATCACCACCACCACCACCACCCCTGCCACCGAGCGCAAGGAGACACCCTCAGGGATGGGAGAGGAAAAGGCATTTTCTGGCCTGTCATTTGCAGGAGGTTTCAAAAAAGTTTCCGGTCACCCTGACTGACTCCTTCTAGCAAAGGGAGAGATCTTCCTCTCCTGATCTCTCCATCATACCCCCCATGGGCATCTTTCCCTGGGGAACCCTGGACGCCCATCATGACCCACGTGAGAGGCATGATTTTTGTTGCTGTAGTCTGTCGACCGATCTGAGGCACAATATCATGATTGTGGTTTCCCGGACCTCGACCTGTGGGGCTCAGGTCGTCTTCCCACCTTGGCTGCTGAGCAGCTGGGGCTGCGGGGACCACCATGCCAGACTCAATTTTGGGTAGCTCTCGCCAAGAAGAGGTCATGCCACTTTGCCCAATGGTCTCCAAATCCTGTGCTCAGGCAGTCTTCCACCTTGGCCTCCCAGGATGTGAGACTGACGGCTGTTAGCCTCAGTGCCTGACCTGGACTTGCCCTTTCTGTTAGTGGGGAAATGCAAAGGAACTCCCCGGGATAGAGATTACTACACTCCATGCAGCCGGGTCCACAGGCGCAACCATGCACTACTCCACTGTTTGGGTTACAAGGAGCGATGAGGTCTCACTACATGGCCTAGACTCATCTCAAACGCCCGAGCCCCAGCGGCCTCCACCCTCGGCCTACCTAATCCACAGCCCAATTCTCTGCCAATCCACCATCTTTTGGGAACTCTAGGCCCAATCTGTGACCTCCTTCCCAAGTGTTCTCTGTCTGATCACGATGATACTAACTCCATACACAAATGAATGCTCTTTTTTATCCTTTTTTTATTCTTTTCATTGATTCGGATTCTCACTCCATTGCCCAGACTGGAGGGCGTTGGCTCACTTCCAGTCACTACAGCTCAGGCTGCCAGACTCTGGAGAAACTTTTTCCCATCTTCTGAGGAACCAGAATGACAGGTGCGCCACCATGCCTAGATCATTTGGGATGGAGGGTATAGACAAAGTCTCTCTGAGTTGTGGGGGCAGGTCTCGGCCCATAGGCTCCAGCCATGTACTGGCTTTGGCCACTCAAAGCCCTGGGATTAAGAGGCTGAGCCCCCGACTCTGGCCTCGATCCTTTTTCAAAAATGAACCAGAAGGCCTGACATGGCAGCCCACGCCTGGAATCCCAGGGGTCTGGAAGGCCGTGGTGGGAGAATGGCTGGAGCCCAGGAACCCAAGCCCAGCCCTGACCACATAGGGAGACCCTGTCTCTGCAACCATTTAAATAGAGTTTCTGGGGTCAAGATGCCCATAGTTCCAGCCAATCCAGTGGCTGAGGTGGAAGGACCACCGTACCCACAAT
>NW_006974546.1:0-364 GCF_000164805.1 Carlito syrichta | reverse complement strand
CCAGGCTGGAGAACAGGGGCTTGCTCATGGTCACTGTGGGCTTCACCTGCTGGGCTCAGTCGATCCTCCCGCCTTGGACTCACAAGGGGCTAGAAACACAGGCCTGTGACACCACGTTTGACTCATCTTTGGATTTATATTTGATGGCCAAGACGAGATCTTGCCTCATGTCCTGGGCTGCTGTTGAACCCGCAGGCCTAGGCCGTCCACTCTCTTGGGCCTCCAAGGGGCCAGAATGCCAGGCTGAACCCCTGAGTCAGGCCTGGGGTTGTGGTGGTGGTGATGATTGATATTATAATTCTGGGTCAGAGTCCCACTCTGTTGCCCGGACCAGAGTGCGGAGTCCCACTCACGGCCACTGTGG
>NW_006974545.1:2285-3147 GCF_000164805.1 Carlito syrichta | reverse complement strand
GAACAAGTAGCTCTAAAAAATAGAGGGACATAGAAGCCCAGATTGCTGATTAAACCTTATGAAGAAGCCATGTAGAATCCGACGAATGAGGTCTCCTAGAATCGGTTTTCCCTTTCGTTCTCAGCAAGATGCCCTGATTTTCCCTCCTGATATGGATCCCTAAACTCTGTATACAAATAGGCAGATGCCCAGAAGTTTCTTAGGGCATGGAATCCATGAATCCTGATTACCCTTCAAAGTTCCTTATAAATATTTGGCAACCTCAAAACACCAGGCCCCTATCCAAATTGAAGGACAAACGGAAGTTTTAGGATTACCAGGTACACATTAAGATGAGAGTTAAGTACAAATATGGCGATGAGATTCTTTGGGTCCTGGAATATACCCTTTGTTGTCCCGAGTAACACAACGAACTTGTAGGTCCACATTCTCGCTTACAACTATCAAGAAGACGAGAAGCTTGATGAGAATCTATAATGAAAACATTGCCATATCAAAGAGACAAGTAGCACTAAGTAATGTGGGGAATTAGAAGCCCAGATTCCAGATTAGCCCTTATAATGTGTACATGTAGACTTCTTGGATTGGCAACCCACGTAACCCAGATTCTTTTTGTTCTCAGTAAGAAACCCGGACGTTACCGGGCGATGTGGAAGTAAAAACTCTTATATACCAATATTCATTCACCCAAATAATCAGGAGGGCCCTGGAATCCAAGATTGTTGGATCCCCTTTAACAATATGTCCTAAACATGAAGGAACTCCTAATCCCAAGTTAGAAAATCAATCTAAAATTCCAGCAGTAGTTTCTGGATTAGGAGGTATACTTGAAGCCATAAATTACACTAAAATGGCCAGATGA
>NW_006974545.1:0-915 GCF_000164805.1 Carlito syrichta | reverse complement strand
TGGAATCTGGCCTTTCAGAACCCTGAGAAACAAACGGATCAGTAGTCCAGATTCTCAGTTACAACTATCAGGAGACGCAGCACGATTCTGGGGATCGGCAATTCCCGAATTGTGGTATGCATATAGGACGTTGGTCCAAAAAATATGGGGAGCAGGTCTCCCAGATTCCAGATTAGCTTTGAGCTAAATTCCCTGTCGATTCCTATGCATGAGCACTGTCTTAAGTCAGGGATAAGTTAGCAATTCGCCAGATGCTTGCAAGTTACATGGAAATCGAATTCCTTGGTTCTTCTTTAGTAACACGTGTTGAAACTTTCTTTTTTTCTTTTTTTTAATAATTAATCAGTATTTTTATTATAGTTTTGTGGGGTACAGTTAAGGGTTAGGTGTACAATTACGTTTCATTCAGACACCCTGTTGATAAGAGGTGTTTTCCCAGCCCCAGACAGATATTTGCTACTGTTAATCCCATCCCCCTCTCCCCCATAGTTTCCCAGTACCGTCAGTCATTTTCTTATAGTATTACATTGGATGTTCAAGGTCCATTATATGAGTGAGAACATGTGATATTCTGATCTTTGTTTCTGTGTGAGGTCACTCAGTATTATAGACTCTAGTTCCATCCAGGTTGCTGCGAAATTCATGATTTTGTTCTTTTTTATGGCTGCGTAGTATTCCATCGTGTATATGTACCACATTTTTTTAATCCAGTCCTCTTTTGATGGGCAGCATGGTAGTTTCCAGGTTCTTGCTATTGTGAACAATGCTGCGATAAACATACGTGTGCAGGTATCTTTTTTATAGAGTGATTTGTGTTCTTCAGGGTATATTCCCAGTAGGGGGATTGCAGGGTCATATGGAAGGTCAATTTTTAGAGCTTTTAGGAATCGCCACACTGCTTTCCACAGAGGTTGC
>NW_006974544.1:0-379 GCF_000164805.1 Carlito syrichta | reverse complement strand
TCACTCTGGGTGGCAAGTGTGGTGGTGGTGGCAGTGGTGGTGATTATTATTTAAAGTCTGGATCCCACTCTGCCACACAGGCCTTAAAGCAGGGGCATGCTCACGGCCAGAGGGGACTTCATATTTCAGGCTCAGTCGATCATCCTGCAACATCTCCCCAAGTGGCTGGAACCACAAGTCTGTGTCACCACGTCCAGTAATCTTTGGTTTTATTTTTGATGACCGAGACGAGGTTTTGCCCAGTATCATGAGGTGGTCTTGAACCCGCAGGCACAGGCCATTCACTCACCTCAGCCGCTGAAGGGCTGGGATGCCAGGATGAGCCCCTGAGCCCGGCCTGTGGTTGGTATCATCATGCTGAGTCAGAATCACGATCTGT
>NW_006974543.1:0-492 GCF_000164805.1 Carlito syrichta | reverse complement strand
TTCTCATATTTGCTTTGTGTCTATTTTTAAATTAAAGAGTCATGAAATTAAATTTTAAAAGTAAAAGACTCCTTAATATATTAATGTTTTACCCTAACTTTGGGCTCCATTGTATATGTCTTTTTATTTCAATTATAGGTAATTCATTAAACTCTTCAAGTTCCCAAAAGGCAGAAAGAAAAAAAAACCCAGGTAATGTAAGGTAGTTTTTTTAAAAAAAAATTCAGTGGGCAATTAAGTTAGAAAAATGCCATGTTCAACAAAATAAGACCTATGGTAAGTCTTCTCAGCTCTAATATATGGTGAAATCATTAAGAAGTGCATATAGTACATAGCACTTCCCAAACATATCTGACTTTGTAACACTTACCTAGAATACCTCATGGGACTACTGTTCTCTGAAGCTCGCTTTGGAGAAAATTAAGACGAAATGGTCCCATATTTCTGATGCAAAAACTTAGACATCAAAACCTATCCTCTCGTAGATTAGAT
>NW_006974542.1:0-472 GCF_000164805.1 Carlito syrichta | reverse complement strand
AAGCTTTAAAAAAATCTTGCAATGCATAATTTAACCCTCCATAATAAAGAATTGCATGAGCCAAATATAATAGTGCTGAGGTTGAGAGGCTCTGTTTTTAGTTAATAAAACAGGTTAAATAGGTAAAGTAACTTGCTCAAAATTGCATAGTTTACAAACATGAGGCTAATACAATAGTAAACACGATCTGAACCTGACACAGGTCCTGTCTACTCTTTTGAAATTACATTATGCTAGATGAGATATTATTTTTTCATACATGTTTTACTATATCACATATCTCATGATTGTTTTATTTAATATAATCTCATTATTGTTTTATTTGCATTTTTTATGATAACTTGTTGTGGTGAGCATTTTTAAAGTTACTTGTTGGCTGTTTGTATATCTTATTTTGAAAAATGTCTATCCAGGTCATTTGCTCATTTATAAATTGGGTTATTTGTTCTCTTGCTATTGAGTTGTTTGTGTT
>NW_006974541.1:0-499 GCF_000164805.1 Carlito syrichta | reverse complement strand
CTGGACTTAAACATCTGTGGCCTAGGCTTCTTGGGGCCTCCTGTCCTTCCTCCTTTTTGATCAGAAGTGTCTGTTCCACTTGTCCTAAGCCTGCCCCATCACTGTGCTGAAAGTGGAGGAGACACAGGTGCTCCTATGAACTGTCCAGAAGAAGTTGCCTAATGGCACTATACCGGGCAACCCCCTAGTGTTCCCTCCCACTGTGGGAGATTTTCTGTCCTCTCAATAAATCCTGCTGCCTCAAAAGAAAACAAAACAAAAAAACACTACACTGGGTGCCTCAGCCATACCTGATCCCAATTTAGATGACAAGACTGGCCTTTGAGCAGATAATCTAATGGGTTGAGACTCTTGGGGACCTTGAATGAGTGCATCTTACACTTGGGAGATGTGTAAGTCACTGGAGACCATAGGGCCAACTGGGGTCGCCAACCCCAAGATGGCCCAAAGAGTCCCACCTCTTGGCACACACAATAAAGCCAATCTCTGTAATCAATGG
>NW_006974540.1:0-625 GCF_000164805.1 Carlito syrichta | reverse complement strand
AGCTAACTAGTGGGCTCACTCGATTTTCATCAGGTCAGCTAACTATTAGGCTTGCTAACCAGCCAACCGGTCAGCAAACTAGTTGGCTCACTCACCAGCCAACAGGTCAACTAACTTCCTGGTTCGCTCTCAGACCAACGTCAGCTAACTAGTCGACTTGTTTGCCAACTGACTAGCTATGTCAGATCACTGCTTGACTCGATCAATGGCCAACTGAGTCCAACCAGTTGGCACACGTGCCAGCAGACTAAAGTCAGCTGACAAAGTTCACTCGCCGGCCAACTATTTAAGTCGGTTGAGCAGTCGGCTTACTTACCAGCTAACTAGTTAAGTCAGCTGACCAGTTGGCTCACTTGAGGGCCGACTGGTTAATTCAGCTGAAAATTAGGGTCATTCACTGGTCGACTAGTTAAGTCAGCACACCTGTAGGCTTACTCGCCAGCCGACTAGTTAATTCAGCTAATTGGTTGGCTGACTAGTTGACCAACTAGTTAAGTCGGATAACCAATCAGCCGACTAGTGGGCCAACTTGTCAGCCAACAAGTTAGGTCAGCTAAATAGTCAACCGAATAGGTAGGTCAGCTAACTAGTGAGCAAACAAGTCGGCCGACTAGTTAGGTCAGCA
>NW_006974539.1:0-770 GCF_000164805.1 Carlito syrichta | reverse complement strand
GCATTATCCATACGGTTGGAAACTTTAGACTTGCACCCCATTATTTCTGGGTGGTGTTGTTTTGCTTCATAGTATAAAATTCTTTAGACACTGCAGGTTTCTCTACATTTCCATTTGTATATAAAACATTACCCAGTAATTCAGATCATAAAGTTCCACCTCTAGAAATGTTGATTGTTAGACCAAGGTGAGACCCAGGGATCTGCATCTTCAAGAAGCTCCCCATTTTGGAGTAGGCTCATGGACTGCAATCTGTAAAACACTTTCTAGAGCATAGTCTGATGCTCTAGGCCCTGAAGTAGCCGTCTAGAGTCCTGGATGCCAGAGAATTGCAACTGTAGGCTCTCCGACACTCAAGTGACTATATGTCCAAATTTGCCTGCAATGTCCTGGTATATACCTATAGTCACAGCATAATTATTAATAATGGTCACTTCACTGCCCAAAGTGTCCCAATTTGAATGGTAAATTATTTGGTGACTCTATATGGGTAGAATCTTACCCAAGAGGCTGTTATAAGAAGCTTCTTTGTGGGGCATAAAAAGGTAGCCCTATTTGAAAGACATGAAATGGCAATCTGCCTATCAGGTCCAGAACTTCTGCCATGGGATTTTTGTGCCCTCACTATAAAAAAGTTGCTTCTTACATTCTACGGATTCCAGTTCCTTCTTCCTCCTCACCCCTCCTCTGACAGACTTACCATAACAATTCACACCTTTACTTAGGTCTGTGCTGTTTAATACAGTTGCCCATAGGATCATGTGGCTATT
>NW_006974538.1:0-461 GCF_000164805.1 Carlito syrichta | reverse complement strand
TCCAGTGACTGAGCATACTCAGTTATTGGTGCCACAGTGACAAACTCTCTCTGTGTGTGAGTCTCAGTGTCTAGTCCACAATTTTGAGGGTTTCCCCCATTACTAGACCTTCACAGTTATGAACTTTCCAGTGACTATACCGCCTCTATGAAGGGTGGTCCAGTGATTTGTTCTCCTCTGTTATGGGGTCCACAGTGACTGACCCTCATCTGTGATAGCTCTCCCAGTGACTAGTCTTCTTCTGTGTTTGTTACCTCATTGACAGACCCTCCTTTCTGACCAGAGGGCTGTGACTGGTCCTCATCTATTATGGGTAACAGTGACAACGACAACCTGCTTTGTGATAGGTGCTTCAGTGACTGTCCCTCCCCTGTGACTGGATCTTGTAGTCATTAGATTCCCTAATGACTGTGCCTCCTCTATGATATGTGCCCAGTGACTGACCTTCTCTATTATGGGTG
>NW_006974537.1:0-758 GCF_000164805.1 Carlito syrichta | reverse complement strand
CAAAGCTTCAGTTATGACATGGTCTGTGTCTGTTACAAACCCTTTCTTTTCTTCTTTTTGCCATGGAAAGGCTCCTGTGGGGATGCCACCCTATCCTCAGGCCTCCTGAGTGTGGCTTCTGCAGGGGCCTTGGCATCTGCAGACTCACTCAGCTGTGAGGGAAGAAGATGAAACTCTGTGGTGCCCACTCTCAGGCTCAGCAATAGATTTTGTGGCTACAAAGTGGACTTGGTGAATGCCAGTTCGTTACTGGTGCTGTATTTTTGTGCAGTTCATCATGTATAGGAAGCTAGAATTAGGTAGTTATTTTGAGGTATATCAGCTTCTGACCTGGAACAGGCACTGACAGGTTGACCTTGGCCCATAGGCATGAGTGGTGCTGGCGTGGAATTAGGAGGACCCTTGAAGAGATCACATAATCTGTTCACAAATAGGATAGCAGCAATCCTCTGCTTCTTCAAACACTGTGAAAATCCAGCAAGGTGATGGGTATTGTAAGGGAGCTGCAACCCCCACTCCCCCCTCCCCACTCCATTCCTGCTTGCTTAAGCGAGGTCTTGTTTCTGCTGCCAACACCTGCGTCCTCAATGTTCCATGACCCCCAGTACCAGCCTGCTTCCTCAAGGCCACTTCTAGGGGCTACGTGACCACCGACACCTAATTCCTCAGGACTACATGTACTGTGTGACCACCAGACTCCAGCTAGGGGGTATGAGGGACACATCAAAAGATCAGGCTGCTGATTCTTCTTCAGGGCC
>NW_006974536.1:0-679 GCF_000164805.1 Carlito syrichta | reverse complement strand
GCAGGTTTTGTTTTTCTGTCTTTTGTGTATTTTCTTTTCTGTTTGTTTTGGGTTTTATTTGTTTGTCTTATTTTCTTTTTGTCTTTTTTTGGTTTTTGTTCTTGTTTTTGCTTTTTTTGTGATTTATTTATTTTTTTTACTTTTTATTATTTGTGTCCATTCTATTTTATTCTACTTTTCTCTATTCTCATTACTGTTACTTGATCTTAGACTCAAAGTGTGCAGACACGTACCTATTACATTATCATATAGCATGGTGGTGGGGCGTGTGTCTCAGGAGGCTCATACACCAGATCAGTGAATACTGTAACTTACAAGTAGCTCTGAATCCTGGCTCCCATCCTCAACCTGTTCAACTTTCAAAACTAAAAAAAAAAACAAAAAACAAAACAACAACAACAGCAACAAAAAAAAAACAGCAAAGCTTTCCGTCTGCAGCCCTATTTCAAAACAGAACAAATTTTTAGGCTCTGACCAGGGCAGACTAGAGCAAACACAGAAGTTAAAGCCCCACCCACTACCACTGAATAAGGGAATTAAAGAGAAAAGAAAGAGATCTGTCACAAATGAGGGAAAATCAATGGAAGAAATCAGGTAATTTTTTATGTTCCAAAGAGGCAACACTGGAAAAAACAATCAGACTTCAGTGCCCAAACAATGGAAACCACCAACAATTGGT
>NW_006974535.1:1066-7357 GCF_000164805.1 Carlito syrichta | reverse complement strand
CTATCACGAAAGAAACCTAGTCACTTGGGAATCCATCACAGAGGACAGCCAGTCATTGAGGCAGTTATCACAGAGTAGGGGAAAGTCGCTGAAGCACCCATTACAGAAGATGCCCAGTTACTGGAGCATTCATTAAAAGAAGGACCGCTTACTGGATCTCGCATCACTAAGGAAACCAATCACAGAGGAGGCTCAGGAACAGGAGCACCCATCACAGGGGAGGAAGTCATTGGGAGACCCATCACCAAGGAGGGCAAGTCATTGAGGAACCCAGAACAGAGTATGTCTACTCACTGGAACACCCATCACAGAGGAGGGACAGTCACTAGGACACTAATCATAGAAGAGTAGCAGTCACTGGGGAACCCCTCATAAATGGGTGCCAATCATTGGTGCAAACATAACAGAGCTGGGCCCATCACTGAGACACCCATTATAGTAGAGGCTCAGGTACTGTAACACCTATCACACAGGATGGTTAGTCACTGGAAAACAAATAAATGAAAAGTCATAGAGCCTCTGGCATCCATTTTAGATGAGCACCCATTACAGGGGCACAAATAACTGAGAAGTCACAAACCCTATGGCACCCATAATGGAAGAGGACTAGTCACTGGGGCACTCATTATATATAAGCTTAGTCATTGGGGCATAAATAATCTGTAAAAGATAGTCTCTGGGTACCAATCACAGAAGAGGGTCAGTCTCTAAGGAATTTTTCAAAGAGCAGGGCCATTCAGAGGGGCACATACCACAGAGGAGGACCAGTCACTGCAGCGCCAATCACAGAAAAATTGTAGTCTGAGCACCTATCACAGAGGAGGGAAATTCATTGTAACAGACATCATTTAAACCCAGTCAAGGGGAACCCATCAGGGAGGAGGACAAGTCATTGGGGCCCAAATCACAGGGAAGGAGGAGTCACTGGGCACCCATAATAGAGGAGGGCAAGTCACTGTGGCATCCATCACAGAAGTGGGCCAGTAATGGGGATGTACATCACAGAGAAGGACTATTCACTGGTACATACAAAAATGAGAAGGGATAGTTACTATGGCACTCATAACAGAGGAGGACAATTCACTAAGTAACACATTATTGAAGAGAGATTACCATTGAGACAACCTTCACAAAGAAGGGCTTTTCACTGGAGTAACATGGTTCAGGGCCAGTCACTGGTGCACCAATCACAGAGGAGGTTCAGTCAGAGTGGTACCCATAATGGAGGAGGAACAATTACTTGGACACCCATATAGAGGAGACCCAGTCAATGAGCCATCAATCACAAAGGAGGGACTTTCACCGGTGGACCCATGAGACAAGAGGACTAGTCAGTGGGGCACCCATCACAGAAAAGGCACCTATCCAGCCATTATGGAGGAGGCCTAGTCACTGGGGTAACTAATACAGAGGCAATAAATCTACTGGAACACCCAAGAGAGAGGAAAGCCTGTCACTGGGCACAGAGCAGGTAGGAGAGTTAACCACTATGTCATCTATTATAGATGAAGACTAGTCACTGGGTATCTTTCACAGAGGAGGAAGAGTCACTGAGACACTTATCACCGAGAAGAGCCAGTGACAGAAACATCCATAACAGAATTCCAGTTATTTTGTCACCCATTAAGCTGAGACCCAGTCACTGGTCACTGCTCACAGAGGAAGGGGAGTAACCTGGGAACACAGCACAGAGGTTGTCCAGTCACTGAGGCACCCATGAAAACTGCATCAGTCACTGAGGCACTCCATACAAAGGAGGATCAGTCACTTTGCCACCCACTAAAAGGAGGGTCATTCATTGGGGTACTGATCAAAAAAGAGAGTCAGTCACTGGTGTACCGATCACAGTGGAGGCACATTCACTTGGGAACCCATTACAAAGTATATCTAATAATGGGGGCACTGATCACAGAGGAAGCCTAGTCCCTGGGAAACCATCATAACAGAGGACCAAACTCTGCAGCACCCATCAAGAAGAGGACCAGTTACTGAGACAGTCATAACAGAAGGAGGACCAGTTACAGAAGCACCCATCAGAGAAGAGAACAGATAATTATCCACCCAACTCAGAGGGGGGTCAGTCACAGGACCACCCAAAATAAAGTAGGACCAGTCACTGTTGCACCCATCACAAAAGCTGGCAAGTTACAGGACACTCATCGAAGAGGTAGGCTACTCACCGGGGCAATTATAGAGAGGTACAATTACTGTGGCATTTATCACAGAGGAGAGCCAGTCACTGTGACACCCATCACAAGGGGGAGTCAGCCAATGGTTCAGCCTTCCCAGAGGAGGACTATTCACTGGTGCCCATTATTTAATAGGACTAGACGCTGGAGCCTCAACATGAAGGAGTCCTGGTCAATGGGGCACCTATTATGTGGAGGCCTCATCAATGGGGCGGTCTTCACAGACAAGGATAAGTTACTGTGGCAACCATCATATAGGAGATCAGTCACTGGGGCACCCATGACAGTGGAAGGTCAAACACTTGTGCACGAATCACAGAGGAGACAAGTCACTGGGTTACCCATAAAAAAATGAGGGACATTCACTGGTTCACCCATAACAGAGGAGGACCAGTCACAGAGGCACCCACCTCAGGGCCAGTCATTTGACCACTCATTCTAGAGGATAGCTGGTCACTAGAGGTCTCACGTCAAATGAGTATCAATCACTGGGGCAAATCAGTGGAGAGACAGCCACTGAGGCACTCATCACAGATGAGGATCACTCATCAGGACAGGTATCAGAGAAAGGGGAAATTCACTGGAGCATCCATCAGAGGAGGCTTCGATAACTGAGCAAGTTCAATCACTGGGTCACCCATTACAGAGGTGGATCAATCACAGGGGCCCTCATCATAGATTAGGGCTAATCATAAAGACACTCTCACAGAGGAGGGTTTTTCTCTGTGATACTAATAATGAAGGACAGCCAGTCACCGGGAAAACCATCACACACCAAAATCTAGTGCCTTGGACGCCCATCATTGAGAAAGGTCAATTATTGGGACATTCGTCACAAATGGGGTCTTGCCACTAATTATGCAGGAGGCCAGTTACAGGTATATCCATCACAGAGGAGAGCTAGCCACTAGGGTAGCCATTATGGAGGAGACAGTCACTGGGGCACATATAAAAGAAGAGGCGTAGTCACTATGGAACCCATAGTGGAAGAGGACTAGTCACTGAGCCACCCATTATGTATGAATACCAGGCAATGGGACAGCGATCAGAGAGAAAAGCTAATCACTGGGGCACCAATCACAGAGGACGATCAACACCTCGAGCATTTTTTACAGAGAAGGTCAAGTCACTGAGTCACACATCACAGAGGTGGGCCAGTTACTGGGGTACCAATCATAGAGGAGGTGTAGTCACTGGGCACTCATCAAAGAGGAAAGCCAGTCACAGGGACAGCCATAACAGAAGAGGGTCAATCAATGGGTTACCCATCACAGATGTAGGCCAGTCACTGGGGCACTGATCACAGATGAGCGTCAGTCAGTAAGGCACAAATCACAAAGGAGAGCCAGTCATTGAGTCACTCATAGAGAAAGGCAGTCACTGGGACAGAAGTCACAGAACAGGACAATTCACTGAGGCACACATCACAGAGGATAACCTGTCATAGGGGCATTCAACACAGAGGAGGGGCAGTCACAGAGGCACCCATAACTGAGAAAGATCAGTCAGTGGGACACACTGCACAGATGGACCAGACACAGGGGCACCCCTCCCTGTGGAGAACAAGTTACTGGAAGATCCACACAGAAAAAGTTTGTCACTGTGGCACTGATAAAAGAGGATGACCATGGGACACCCATTATGGTGGAGGACAAGCTACTGGTGGAGGACCAGTAACAAAAAAGGGCTAGTCACTAGCACACCCAACATTGAGGATGGTCAATCAGGGGACAACCATCTCAAAGGCAGGCTTGTCACTGGGGCACCCATTATGAAGAAGTCCAGTTAATGGGACACCCATCACAGAGAAGGACTAGTCACTAGGACTCTCATTGCAGAGGGATACAGTCACTAGGGCATAAATATCCAAAGAAGCACAATCAGTATGGCACCCATAATGGAGGAGGGATAGTTACTGAGACAACCATCAAGTTGGAAGCATAGTCACTACAGCGGTGATTACAGAGGAAAACTAGCCTCTGGGGTAGTAATCACAGAGGAGGATCAGTTACTGGGGCCATGTTCACAGAGGAAGGCCAGTCATTGGGACACCCATTCCTGACAGGGTCAGTCACTGGGTCACCCATCTCAGATAAGGTCAATCATTTGGGCACACATCCTAGTGGGGGGACAGTCACTGGGGCACCCATCCCAGAGGATTGCCAATCATGCATCACATCCAAGAGGAGGGCTAGTCACTGGAGCACTTATCCCAGAGGAATACCAGTAACTAGGGCACACATTAAGAAGGACTCAGTGACATGGGCTCCAAATACTAAGGAGGACCAGTGACAAAGCACCCACTAGAAGTAAGTCCCATCACTGGGGCACACATCAAAGAGGAGTACTAGTCACTTTGGTACCCCTCACAGAAGAGAGTCAGTTACTGAGACACCCATCAGAGAGGAGGGTTAGTAACTGAGGCACCCATCACATAAGAGCATAAGGCACTGGTGTGCCCATGAAAAGGAAGGCAAATTACTGCAGCACTGATCACAGAGAAAGGCAGGTGACTGAGCCCAGGGGAGTCCACTCACTGGGGCTTCTATAACCAAGGACGGGTTTTCACTGAGATACCCATAAGGGAATAGGACGAATCTCTGGGGCCCTCATCACAGAAGAGGGATAGACAATGAAGCACCCATCAGAGGACAGTCAGTAACTGGAACACTCATAGAGGAGGCCCTGTAAGTGGGACACCCGTTAAAGTGGATGGCTAACCACTGTGACAACGATTATGGAGGAGGACTGGACACTGGGTAATCTATCACTGAGAAGATCCAGTCACTGTGGCACCCCTAATGAAGATGCACTACTCATTGAGACAGCCATCAAGAGGAGGCCTAGTTCTTGGAACTCTAATCACATATGAAGGCCAGTTCCTTGGTCGCCATCACAGAGGAGGCACAATCACTGCATTATAGAGGCACTCTATCACTGGGACACCCATCACAAAGGAAGGCCACACACTATGGCACCTATTATTGAGGAGGGAAGGTAAGAGGGACAAACATCACAAAGGATGGCTAATCACTGGGGTCACCATTATGGAGTAAGGTCAGTAACTGAAGCACCATTCACAGAGAAGGTCCAGTCACTGGGCTTCCATTGGGGCAATAACCAGTCACACATAATGTAAAAGGGACATTTACTGGGACACCCACTCTGGAGAGGGCCCAGTGGCTGAGACTCCCATCAAAGTGGAGACTAGTCACTGGGGACATGACTGAAAAAGTCAGTCACTGGGACACCCAATACAAAAAGAGGGCTTGTCACTGGGATACCCATTGTGAAGAAGACCCAGTTATTGGAAAACTCATCACAGAGGAGAGCAAGTAACTATGTCACCCATTATTGTTGAATACCAGTCACTGTGACACAAATCACCAAGGAGACACAGTCACTAGTGTATCCAACTTGGAGAATGTTTTTTCACTGAGGTACCTATTATGTTGAAGAACCAGTCCCTGGGGCAGTGATCACAGAGTAAGTCTGGTCACTAGAGCTCCTATCACAGAGAAGGATCAGTTGCTGAGATATCTTTCATTGAGGAGGGCCAGAATTGGGCTACCTTACATAAGAGGTGTAGTCACTGGACCCACATCAAGAGGAGGATCAATAACTGGGACAGTCATCACAGAAGAGAGCCAGTACTGGGGGACTCTTCACAAAGACAGCCAGTCACTGGGAAAACCATCAGAAATGAGGGGCAGTCACTGGAGATGCCAGAACAGAATAAGGTCAGTCACTGGGGCACTCATCACACATGTGGACCAGTCACAGTTGTACCCTTAACAGAGTAGGACCAGTCATTGGTACACCCAACACAGAGAAGGACTAGTATTTTTGCAACCATAACAGAAGAAGGCTAGTCACTCGATCACCATTTATGAAGTAGGAACACTCACTGGGACAACTTTAAAAAGGTGGGCTACTCACTATGGCGACCATTATGCTGGAAGGCCAGTCACTCGAGCATCAATCACTGAGGAGACTCAGTCACTAGAGCAAGCATAATGGAGGACTGTCAGTCACTTGGATATCATTATGAAGGAGTCTTAGTCACTGGAGCAGCTAACACAAAAGAGGGTTTTTCACTGTT
>NW_006974535.1:0-556 GCF_000164805.1 Carlito syrichta | reverse complement strand
GCCTAGTCACTGGGGCACACATTATAAAAAGGGTTAGTCAAGGGGGTAATTATCACAAAAGAGGTAGTCACACAGTCACTCATCATAATGGGGGGCCAGTCACTGACACACCCATTAAGGAGGAAGTCTAGACATTGGGCCACTGATCACAGGGAAATCTAATCACTGGCACACTCATAATAGTCGAGTGCCACTCAGTGGGTCTCCCATTATGGAGGAGGGCCAGTCACTGTTGCATTCATCAATCTGGAGGACTAGGCACCATTGCACTTATAACAGAGGACAACTAATCATAAGGGTATTTATTATGATGAAGGACCAGTCATTGGAGCAGGAATCACAGAGGAGGGCCAATTATTGGGGAAACCATCAAAGAAGAGGTCTAGTCACTGAGGAAATCATCGCAGAGGAATGTCAGTCATTGGGGCAGCCATTATGAAGGAAGGTCAGACACTGGGGCACCAATCATCCAGGCTAGTCAGTCAATGGGGCACCCACAACAGAAGAAGTCCAATCAGTAGACAATCCAGTCTCTGGGACACAAATCAGAGAGGAA
>NW_006974534.1:0-618 GCF_000164805.1 Carlito syrichta | reverse complement strand
TCCGAGTAGCCGGAATTACAGGCACGCACTACCATGCCCGGCTGATTTTTTAAATTTATTGTAGAGATGAGGTCTCGCCACCTCAGGCTGAGCCACCAAGCCCGGCTCAAGACAGGGTTTTTCATGCAATTGAGCTCCCCTGAAGGGATCAGGTCACGTGGTGGGAAGTTCAACTCCATTATGTTTTGCATTGTGTATTCAGGTTTATTTTCTTTGCTGGTGCAAGGGTGCCTATTATGACTCAGGATTCAGTCAGACTAAAGATACTACATGGTACTGCCTTATCAGTTCCAATGTCTGCTTCTCACATGGCCTCAGGCATCTCTCTCGATGACTCTGACCAAGTCCAGCTGTCTCCTGTCCCTAATTATTTGCCCACATGATATTTTATATGAGTGGGCTTGTCACAGAAAAGGTGCAAAAGATAACAGAAAACTGAATTTCAGGGTGAGCTGGTCCCCAAAGCTTAAGAAAGTTGGATGCAATGTCAACTGTTCCTGCCTTAGTTGCTCTGCAGCTGAGAGACCCTGAAAGGCAGGCCACACTGGATTATGTACCTCGATGCCAGATGGCTAACTGGGACACAAATTGAAGGACATTGCTGTCCTAAAGGGAACT
>NW_006974533.1:0-923 GCF_000164805.1 Carlito syrichta | reverse complement strand
CCCCCCCCTGTGTTTTATTGTGATAAAATACATATAACAAAAGTGTACTATCTTAACTTTTTTTTTGAGTCAGAGTTTGACTCTGTCAAGATTTTGTACTTGCCCTATCTGGAGTGCAACTGTAAGAAATAAAATGATGATTCATTTTCAAAAAAAAAAGGAGCAACATAAAAGGAGCAACATTTTCAAAGTATATTAAATATTTTAAAGATTTTGACTAAGAGATGAGATGTAATTAAGGAGAAAGAATCAGACTCAAAATATTTAAGTGATATAGAACCGAATTACAGTGAATAACCCAAGTATTTTAATTGTGTTCATCATATATGTTTTTCTCATAAAAGGGAATCAGAGTTTCTTGGACAAATGACTGATTCTAGATTGAAAGCAAGAAAATTGCAAACTGAGACGATTGTCCCAAATCAAAAGCAAACAAGTTACCATATTTGTGTCATATTTGTGTCAAAAGACGCAGGAACCAACTTCAAAAGTTTCTCATTGGCCAAAGATAGATTACTTTGAACTTCAGAAAGAATGTTGATTGGCAACATGCTGAAATCTTTCTAATGTAGTTAAATCTATAAAATGACACCAAAAATAAAATTAAAATTAAAATAAACAAAATCAAGTAATGATAAAGGAAAATTAAGCCAGAAAAATCAATGTTAGTTTTCTTATATGAATTGTATGTTAGTAGTATAAACAAATTGAAACCAGCCCACCTTCCCCATAGAACTAATTGTTAGGTTTTTGGGGGGCAAACAGAAATTTATAATCCCTAATTGCTTGTTACCAAATCCTCTTCCTTACCCCTCCCTCAATTCTGTTGTCTATAATCTTGCCCCACTCTATAAACCCCTAACTTGGCTGATATAATCTAAATGAAAACCTTCTTCTTTGGCAATGCTGGTTGTCTCAGCAAT
>NW_006974532.1:0-989 GCF_000164805.1 Carlito syrichta | reverse complement strand
TCATAAAAGGAAAATCTCTCTAAAAATCATGTATCATCTTAAAGTGTTTTAATATTTAATTACTTTAAGTGATTTAATATATAAATATTTAATATTTATGTGGTATATGTATTAGAATAAAATAGGATAAAATATGTCAGACATTTTATCCTATTTTATTCTAATACATATATATATGATCTGACATATTTTATCCTATTTTATTCTAATATATTCAATTAAATTAAAATGCTGTGCTATGTATTATAGGGAGTCTAAATTCTGATAAGATCTCTTTGCTTTTGTAAAGCAGCCATAATGTGCCAGGTAGATTAAGAAATATACACAGATAACATTTACTATAGAGATTTTTTTTTAAAGTGTGTTAAACATCACAGAAAAAGAAAAGGCACATTTTAGTTTGAAGGGCCTGATACATCTTTCAGGGTTCCCCATTCTTTATTTCTCAACTATCTTTTCGGTGCTCCTCTTTTTCTTTCTCTCCTTCAGGTTATCCCTTTCTCAATTAACAAGTAGAACTATTCATTGCAGTGTGACGTAAAGTTCTATATAAGTGTATATATGTTTCTTCTGCAGATCACCACACTGTGTGGTCTATCTCTCATAGCTGTTTCTCTGAGGAAATCTCTTATACATCTAATCTGTGCATTAACATCTTGGAGGACACAACATGCCACACTAGCTAACTCAACGAGTCTTCCAGAGTAGTCACAAGATGCTTTTTCTTATTTTGTATTTTAATAGCAGATAAAAAACACAATTTTGGAAAATGAGCACAGATTGGGAGGAAAACATATCTGGATCTCACCTACGTCTCTCCCATGGCTCAGAAAAGAAGAGGAAACAGACAAAAACTAGTGAAACATTGAAATGTTCTGTTCACTGTTAACATTTTTGCAATGGGTGTCTAAGTAACCTGAGAGTCAATATAAATTGATGGAAATTCAATTTAGATGTACATTTCTGTTTGATGGGTACATGAAAAGTTA